>NC_057708.1:1505156-1512656 GCF_014466175.1 Vespula pensylvanica | reverse complement strand
CATGTCTTCTTGTGCACGAAGAAAACTCGTCGTTACATTTTAAAGGGTGAAATTATATTACATTTTCTAACGTTTTACGTGCAATATAAAAAGACAAGGTAGGAAGAAGAAAAAAGGATCGAATGATCGATTGATCGATCGATCGATCGATCGAGCGATCAAATCGATAAGAAAAATCTTTCTTTGAACAAGATCGAAATGGTAGCGGTCTTTTAATGGCTTTCGTAATAAGACCTTTTTTATATATATATATATATATATATATATATATATCGGTATGTGTGTATGATGTATGTATATATGTGTGTCTCTCTTACGTGTGTGTGTGTGTGTGTATGAATGTGTAGAGTAGACCTGATGCTGCTTAAGTTAAAATAATCTCTCTTTCTTTCTCTTTGAAAGACAACCGATCGAACCTCTCGCTCTTCTTTCTAGGACCTAGATCTTTAACACCAGAGAGTTGAGAAGAAAGAAAGAAAGAAAGAAAGAAAGAAAGAAAGAAAGATAGAAGTTGTTGGTTCACTCTCTCTCGTTTCGTGATGTAATTATACGCTACTGCTGGTGTGTCGGCCTGTTTGTCGAATCGTTTGTCTCTTACTTACTGACTCAGACGACTAGAATCTCTACAGTTATATATAGAAAACCGACAGGCAACGAGATAGACGTATACAAAGAGAAAGAGAAAGAGAAAGAGAAAGAAAGAAAGAAAGAAAGAAAGAAAGAAAGAAGTTGGACACATCGAAGAAACGTAAGAGTCACATATATAAAGAGAAAGAGAGAGAACTTCAAACGTTGCTTCTTCCTTATTGCTGTGGTTAATCAGAACGGATCAACTTGAAAGAGAGTAGAACGAAGCATAAGAGAGCGCAAGAGAGCGCAAGAGAGCGTAAGAGAGGGCACGAGCGAGCGCAAAACGAGTGACGGTACCGAGGATGCGAAAATTTATGCGCGTGCTCTTCGATGACGGATTTATTAGAATCACGAGGAGATGAGGGGGTGAGAGGGAGCAGGGAAGGGAGATGACACAGTACCATCGATGAGAGTTAAGTCAAAGTTATAGCACGTGCCTATACTAATATCATTACTACTAGCCACTACCAATATTCAACTCCTACTTACTACATGTGTATATTAAAAAGTTTGATATATAAAGAATTGTAGTGGTTTTATAATAGATATATATATATATATATATATATGTTTCAAGAAGAATTCTAAGAGATCTTAACTTCTTAAACTTCTTACTTCGAAAGCCAATTCCGATAAGGAGAAAGAAGATACAAGTGGTAAAACGAGAGTGGATGTACACCATTTTAGAAAATAAAGTAATAGAAATTGGTGAAGTTAAAGTACCTGTTTTCTCTTTCTCTCTCTCTTTCTGTCTGTCTATTTCTTCTTTTTCTTGTTTTTCTTTTTACTTCTTTCGTGATGGGATGCGAGAGAGAGAGAGAGAGAGACATGTGCAACACACAACAACTAAATCTGATACTTATTGCCAATTACCGTTCTCAAGAGTTTGTAACTGGTATAAAAAGAACAGTTAAAGATGCGAATGGGGGTGGTAGGGGTGGGATGATGGCGTAAAAAGGGGGGGGGGGAAGGAAGAGTAGTAAAAGTCTCTTTTCAGAGATCAGAGAAAATCTTCTTACACTTTTATCTCACGTAAAGTCTTAGATAGGAAAGTTTAGTACGTCCAGGTACACATCCAGGTACATATCCAGGAACATTCAGGTACACGTCCAGGTATACACGAGCGTACTTATAATGCGAAATTTCTTTGAATCGAACGTTAAATGCGCCAGGGATAAACACATAAGTAGGTACTGCTATACTCGATTCAATCTGGTTCGTCAGAGAAAGAAAAAGAGAGAGAGAGAGAGAGAGAGAGAGAGAGAGAGAGAGAGAGAGAGAGAAAGAGAGAAGTTGACTCTCGCGTGTACGCGCACACTTCACTCGTTTGCGCGAAAGGCTACTACTACTACCCATAGAGACACGGAAGAAGATCTACGAGACGCCTCTTGATCTTAGATAGGAAAGGATTACCTACGTGCAAAGGATTATGCGTTTTACCTTACGCGGATAGGACAACTTCGCTTAGACGGATGAATTCCAGGGAAGATTGCTGTTGTTTCTCTGCTCTTGTTGCTGATGCAACTGCTTTATATATATATATATTTTTTTCTTTTCTTTCATCATGAGAAAGCAACAACGGGGCCCTTCGATTCATTCCGCGAAGTCGAATGAATTATTGAATTTTTAATTTGAAAACGAAGTTGAAGTACTACCGATGTAACCTTAACGAATGGATAACATCGTAAAGCGACATCGACATCACAATGCCCTCTTTTTCTCGATGTCTTGTTTAACTTAGATGGTAAAGATGGATGAGTGAATGGGTGGGGAGTTATCACCTCACCACATTTCATCACATCTCACCATACCTCATCTCACTTTTCCTTTCTACTTGAAAGTAAAGTAACTATGGGTGGGCGGTTGGCTGCCCAATTTGGGGGTGAGACAATCGAGCCAATTGGATTTTTATTCAAAGGTGAATGAAAGGAAACGTTTAAAAGCAGCGGGAGGTTTCTGCGAGAAGATCCGTGAATCAATGCCAAGGAGAAATTCGTTCCGGTTCTGACGGTTGAGAACGATGCCGAGAAATCAAAACAAACTTCCCTGTTTTTCCTACTTCTAATTTATGGGAACGTTGAAATGAAGGCATCGCCATACCAGTTTGTCTTGTCGTCTACAGGTTAGGGAGATGAATGTGTCCGCGGACTTGAAGAATTATATGTATGTAATGTATATATACATATTTATATATATATATATATATATATATATATATATATACACATTATATATCTGTTGAGGACTTGGTGCGTTTCCTTTCAAAGCGTATTTCCTTCTGAACGAAACGCGTTTGTTCGATATGCTACTCTTCTTTTTTTTTTTTTTTTCATTTCGAGTAGTCTTCTGATCTTTTTCAACGAGCAAACAGATAAAACCATCACGTGTTAATACAACCGTGGCAAAATATTAATGATATATGCCACAGGCATATATGAATTTTTGAAAGTATTTATCGGATTAAATGGTCCGTGAAATTTGTTGATTTCTCTCTTTCTCTCTATATATATTCTTATATGTTGACGAATATACTACATTGTCGTATTTGTTCATTAATGTATGTCATATGTATATATGCTAGTAGGATCTTACATATGTTTCTTAGATGATTTTTAAGAATATTATATTGCTCTCTCGTTCGTCAAATTTTTAAGATTTCTCGTTCGTCTATTTTGTCTTTATCTTTTCCGTTTCTTTCTATTTGCAGATGCCTTGTAAAACTACAAGCATTCAGAAAGTTCCATGCCTACCCTGTATATATGCGACGTAGGTACACATGTAGACGTCGTTTTGTACATTTCCGGTGAGGATATGTCACGATATAAGATTACTATATAAATGGCCATTGCGAATGATATCTTGAATGTTTACAACGACCGGGTGTTAATATTTACGTTTTAGCAGAGAAATGGTACTGGCTGAAGTTATTTGAGTAATTGAGATTCGTGAAACCATTCACATTTGTATTATGTATACCGAATAGCACGTGTCATTTCTATCGGTGTACGTGTGATAATAGATCAAACATGTATATGTAATACATCCTACTACTGTACCACTGTGGTATTTGCTGCGGTAGATATTTCGTAGAAGTAAACCAGTTTATACGTAATAAATCCAGTACTGTATCTCTTACAATTAGAGTGGTTAACAATCGCGATAACAATTTGGAATGTTAAAAGTACTTTGATAATAAAACTATTGAAAATATTCTTATACGCTGTTCGGTTGTCTATTGTCAATGCTATAATAAATGTCTACGGCAAACGCTGTCTCGTTTGCGGCAAGCTTTTGACGTTAAACCCTTTAGACCCCGAGAAATAAACGATACACGAGTGAATGTAATGCGGTGCGGATTCTCCGTTTAGAAACGATTCGTCTGAGTTGACATGCTTGCGAGAGTGCAACCATGAGCGGTTACGTGTTGCTATTTATTCCAACGAGAACCGTCACAAACCCTACCCTTAAGAGGTTAAAACGTCGACACCCGACACTAACTTCCTAACGAGTCTCTCTCTCTCTCTCTCTCTCTCTCTCTCTTCCTCTTTGTTGTTCGAGCACAACAAAACAGAAACATAAGAAAACAAAACGATATAGAAAACAGGACTGTGGTTAAAAGAAAACGAGGAACTACGTCGTATTCCACGTACCAGTTCGCTTGCTCTTAGCTTGTTAAAAGGAATCGCGATTTCTGAGAGAGGTCAAAGTCAACTCTCTCTCTGTCTTTCTCTTTCTCTTTCTGTTCCACTCTTTGTGCCATAATTCTAGCTATTACCTCTTCTCGACTCGCATCCCTCATCAATTCTCAACAGCCCTCACCACTTCTCACCATCCCTCACCATACCGCACCATCACCCGATCTCTCTTTAACATCGATGACCCTTTTTAAATGATCCTTCGCAACCCTGACTGTCGGCAAGCTATTACCGACTATTAGCTCGATTCTATCGTAAGTGATAGTCGCGATAGTTGTATCACAGTCCAGTTTGCCGCAAATAGTGTAATAACGTTTCTCTTAGTAGGGTATATATCAAAGAAAATATTTCATTAACTTAAACGCAACAATAATTTCCTAGAGTTGGATTTTAACGATTCTCGTAATCTTCATTCAGAAGAACTAGGTCTGATCTTATAAAAAAATAAGTAATTTTATCTTTCTCTTTCTTCCTCTTTTTTCCTTTTTTCGTAGAGAGAGAGAGAGAGAGAGAGAGAGAGAGAGAGAGAGAGAGAGAGAGAGAGAGAGAGAGAGAGAGAGAGAGAGAGAGAGAGAGAGAGAGAGAGAGAGAGAGAGAGAGAGAGAGATAAGATAGGATAAACAAAGATTGGTTACACATCTTGTAAATGATAATTTCCAACGATGATTTGATAGTCTTGATTACTTTTTTTTTCTTTTTATCTTCTTTTATCTTTTTTCTTAATAAGTGCACTAGGCATATAAATTTATCGAACGTATTATAAAACTTTCATAGATAGCGAGGAGGGAAAATTTAACTGTATATTAGAGGGAACGATTTCAATGTATATAGTTGAAGAAAGAACAATATATATATATATATATATATATATATATATATTGTAGGTAGGTTTATGTATATATTCTAGGATAGGATCAAATTCTTTTCATATTTAACCGTGTGGCCGTTCTTTTCTCACGCTATTAACGAGGCGTATAATCAAGTCGATGGTAATAATTAGAGGGAAACTATGCAATAACGAATGAATTAAAATCTCTCCGACTGTTGTTGTTGTTGTTGTTGTAGTCATGATTATTATACCGTAGAAGAGTTGAAAGAATTTTGCTGAAAGGTCTAATCGGGTTAGTTTCCCATTAAACGGATTATGCGTATGAATATTATCTTTACTAGGAAGAATAAGAGTAAGAGTAAGAATGAGAAGTAGTAGTGGTGAGAGAAAATGGAAGAAGCAAAAGAAAAAAATAAAAAAGCAACACGTTAGCAGCTTCACTCTTCATTCCGCAGTTTGTATATATATATATATATATATATATATATATATATATACATATGTATATATAAACGAGAAGCAAATTAGAGATATACGATCGGTCATTGGCAAATGAAATGACACGGAGATTTAAAGGATTTACGGGTGCCTAATCGTTCAGTGCCGATAGAGGTTACCGACAAACCGCCGGCTATTAGAGAAATAGAGAAACAGAGACAGAGATAGAGAGAGAAAGAGAGAGAGAGAGAGAGAGAGAGAGAGAGAGAGAGAGAGAGAGAGAGAGAGAGGAGAGAACTAATCGAATTAGCAAATTAATAGCTTATAGGCTTGCTTTAGAAGTCGGATTATATAGGGGAACATACTACATACACGCGCCAGAGCAATAATCGTAAATCATTGGATTTGATTTGGTAAATCGATTTATTATCTTCGCCATTAAACGCGATTAGGATCGAAAGTTTAAAATCCGTGGAACTTCTCTGGATAGGCGAGTCGATGATAATCGATGATCGAAAGGTTATGTGATATATAGATGCTGAATACACGTATGTATGTATCTACCTGTAGACAGTCAGGATATTATTTACTATATATACATATATATGTATGTATGTATGTATATATATATATATATATATATATATATATATATATACATATGTATTTGATGTAGGAATTGAGAAGATGAAAAAATCAAATTCTAGGTATATAACTAAGGTCCAACATTAACCTTTTCGGTTCGTTCGTTCTTTGAAAAAGGTGTTAAAATATTCACTGACATATTCTTTCTTAAGGGTTGAAAGTTTACGATGATATACATAGATTATTCGAGTTATGTGTTAACACCAAAAGAAAATTTTCGGGATGATATACCCGACGTAGGGCGTATCTGTTCTGTCCTGTCCTGGACTGTCCTGGATTGGCCTGGACTGGCCTGGACTGGCCTGGCCTGTACTGTCCTGTATGTATTTTACTTTCTTCCTGACGTCGAGAAAAGGTACCGCACTCGTAAACCAAGCGAAAATACGATGTCAGCGTCTTTCATACAAGAATACATACATACATACATACATACATATATACATATATGCATATATACATACATGCATATATATACATATATATCGTTTGCTACCTTCAGTGGTGCTTCTTTCAATCCTGTTTTATTTATCTTATATATATATATATATATATATATATATATAGATTTTTTTTTTTTTTAGATCAATGATCGATCGAATAGCTTGAAATCGATTTATTAACAAATTTAAAAGTCTCGTATAACCGGAATAATTGAAAGTTCATCTAGATCATTGTAATCTTTTGGTTCACCGATCACGATGGAACTGTTTGATCTTATACGATTATAAAAACGGGATTATATTTTATGACTGTATGTCTGGTTGGCCCATGTAAAAGAGAGAGAGAGAGAGAGAGAGAGAGAGAGAGAGAGAGAGAAATCATTTGAGAACCCCCATGAGGGTTTCGAGTTATGGCATCGGCCAGTTGACCACGTAGAGACATCAGACTCTTTTGAAATTATTTAGTGGGCATTCCTTCAACGCCCACTCTTCAGCCACGAGCCAGTCACAAATTCTTGTTGTTGTCTTATTCACCGCGCCTTTTCTCTCTCTCTCTCTCTCTCTCTCTCTTTTTTTTTACATACATATATATATATATATAAATATATATATATCTCTCTTTCATTCGTTTTAATGAACCAAACTCATCTCAGGGGCACTTTTTGGTATAGATCTTTTATCGAACTGTTTGACTCTTTCAAATCGAAAGATAATCCTCTTTTTGCATTCTCTTTTCTTTTCTTTTCATTGACTCGACTAAAAGTTCTTAGGCGACATACATTAAAAAAAAAAAAAAAAAGAAAAAAAAAAGAAAAAAGGAACA
>NC_057708.1:1495156-1497656 GCF_014466175.1 Vespula pensylvanica | reverse complement strand
TATACATACCTTTATAGATATACATACATATATACATAAATATGTATAGTAGTACCTATTCGAGTCTTGCAAACCGATCAACCGCCGAGTTCTTCGCATTCCATGTTACTTTCCTCCTCTCTCTTTACCTCCTCTCCCCACCCCACTACCCCTCTCATCACTTGACTACCTCATCTCCTCCCTACCAACTCATCTAAGTCTCAGGCAACCCCAACCTCATCTACTTTTTATCTTATATGCTTCTTTTATTATCGTTTATCTATCTTTTTCTTTTTGCATGTATATTTCATTCTGTCTCTATCTTTATCTCTCTCTTTATCTAGCTTTCTTTCTCCTTCTCTCTTTCTTTCTTTCTCTCTCTTTCTCACTGTTTTTCTTATTAATGATGACGGTTCTCAAACGTAGAGAAAAAGAGAGAGAGAGAGAGAGAGAGAGAAAGAGAAAGAGTCTGATCGAATGTTTATTATAATTTATCGTCAAATAATTATAATAATAATAATAATAATAATAATAATAATAATAATAATAATAATGATGATGACGATGATGATGATGATGATGATAATAATTTTCTACGAAGTTTCTCTCTCTCTCTCTCTCTCTCTCTCTCTCTCGTTCTCTCTTCCTGATAAAATCGAATGTTTCGATACGTATTATTTATTTATTTATTTATTTATATATTTCTTTAGTTCGTTTTTATGTTTTCTTTCGACGTCTTGGAATTAATAATAAATGTTATTGGGAATATATCGTTCATGACATATGATTTATAACTAGTATATTCCGTAACGCGGTAATGTAATCATGGAATTATATAGATATGTGAGTATATGTAGTTCTTATATAGTTGGATGTACGTTAAGTATATTATTTATGTATTTAACAAACTTGATATCATTTTATCACGTATAATATAGATATTCATTCGTTATTATTATATATTTGAAAATTATTAATATATTTGTTTTTTTTTTTTCTTTCTTTTTAAATATTGATTTAATACCTGATCCGATCATTGTAATTATGTTAATATTAATTATAGAGTATATCGATATTAATTTAATTATTTACATGAAATTTATAAGGTTATTTATAATAATATCATATAGTTATATATATATATATATCTGTATAATGTAGTTAATATATTTGTATTATATAAATTATATATATATATATTTTTTTAATTATGTGTGTATGTGGGTGTGTGTATACTTTAAAAGGAGATAAATATCAAACGAGACCATGTCACCATCCGACTCTTGACAGATCACGATGAAAGGGAGATGAATCGATATCTTTTAACACCTTCAAAGCGCCTGCCATCTCTCTTTTAAAAGATCATATCATCAGGCTTGTTAGGGATTATCTAACCCGATTTCAAATTCCTCATTATCAAATACTAATCAATTGATGTCAGGGTTACCTATTTCATTATATATACGTATATACGTACGTACGTATTTTTAAGACGAAATTATTATATAATCCATACATATAATTATATTTATATAAAGTTTGTATTAAGTAATTCTTTTATACTCGTCTATATCGACAATCTTTCATTTAATATATATAATAATTTTTATACATCGTTCGTAATGAAAAATTAATTACCCCGTAGCAATAATAATTTTAATTGTATGTTTGACAAAATGAATTACATATATCACGTGAAAAATTTGTAGTATTATTTATATTATAAGTATATATAAATAACGTATAAATATTAATAAAAATATAAATCATATATACATATATATATATATATATATATACACATAATTACATATATAAATATAATATAAACGATATTACAAATTTTTCGTATAATATAATTTACACACATATACACATATATACGAAGTTGGTTTTTTATTGGCCAATTTTATCGATCATACGATTGTCTTCCACATTCGTCTCCATAAATATCGACACCGGTAGATATTCGATTTTATTGATGGGATCCATCCAATCTTTTTTTAAGACCAAAAGAGAGAAATAGAAAACAGAAAGAGATATACATACATACACCTATCCATACATACATACATACATACATACATACATACATACATACATACATACATACATACATACATACATACATACATACATACATACATACATACATACATACATACATACATACATATATATATATATATATATATATATATATATATATAGCCGTAGGAAGAGGCAGAATCGCGATATTTGAGGCGAAGGATGCTTAATTGTATGAATAATGGAGCAGTCGTTCCGAAAAAAGTAACCAAGTTCCTTCGAATACCATAAAGGAAGCGAAGAAGAGTTGGGATAGGAAAAAAAAAAGAGGAAGAAGAAGAAGAGGAGGAGGAGGAGGAGGAGGAGGAGGAGGAGGAGGAGGAGGAGCAGGAGGAAGGACAGAGAGTAGAGACAGCGAGAGTTTCAAATGCGAAGTAGGATTGGTGAGGTTCCAGAGAGGTATAGAGAGTAAGAGGATGGGATGGAGGGAAAC
>NC_057708.1:1482656-1490156 GCF_014466175.1 Vespula pensylvanica | reverse complement strand
TCGACATTTTTGTGATCTTTTTTCCTTCTCCTTTCTTTTTGTTCTTTTCTTTCAGATCATGCAGAATTGCAAGTTTCCGTAGGGACGTTTCGCTCAAACCTGGTATCATAAATATCATTATTATTATTTTTATCGATAAAATTATCTATATATACTTATACGTGCATGCATATTTATAATACATATATATATATATATATATATATATATATATCGAAAGTATATTTGAATATATACATTATATTTATGATAATATATTTTACAACGATAACCTCACATATTATACAATTTCATATAATATGAATTATCAATATAATTATACTTATGATATAAATATATATATATATATATATATATATATATATATACATACATATATACATTTAACTACTATGTCCCGTCACGTGACCCACGTCAAAAAAAAAAAGAAAAAAAAACGAAAAGGAAAGAGATAAGTACGAATACAATTTTCCTTTACTACTTCCTACATTTCTGATCCTACATCAAGAGTATAAAATAGAACGCATAAGTTATCCATTAGAACAGCCGTGTAACGCGTCTATCTATTTCTCCCTCTCTCACCCTCCCCCTCTCTCTTTCTCTTTCTCTTTAAAACGACACAGCTTTCACGTTATACGCACATAGAAAATATATTGAACTCCGATTTTCTCTTTGATCGATCGTTCGATCGAACTGTTAATTAATTCCTAGAGTAATTTCCCTATCGGACCGAGTTCAAAGTAGGGGAGGGAGGTGGGAGGAGGAGGAGGAGGAGGAGGAGGAGGACGAAGAAAGAAATAAAAAAAAGAATGAGAGAAAGAAAGAAAGAAAGAAAGAAAGAAAAAAAGACGAAGGAAAAGAAAGATAACGAGAGAAAAAAGTAAAAAGAAAAAAAAAAAGAGAAAAAAGAAAACGAAGAAAAAAATAAAAAGAAAAGAAAAAGATAGAGAAGAACCAAGATGGCCGATCAAGTAGGAGCACAGTTACTTTTCTACGAAGTTGGTAAACGGTGACATCGTTTCTGAAAGCTGCATAAGCTTTCTGATATGATCTTATATACATATATACATACATACATACATATATATATATATATGTACATATATAGGTATATAGATCATCATCAATCTATATTCATCCACTCTTCGATCATTATAATCGAGGTAAATGAGTTCCTCTTCTTAAGACGATACGAAAGGAACAAGAGAAACGAAGAAATCCAGTTCGATGTCTCCTCATCCCTTCTCTCTCCAACCCCCTAGCCGTCACTCTTCCCTCTTTCGGCATACCGCGTATTAACGAGCATGATAAATACATATATATATAAATGTGTATATATATATATATATATATATATATATATATATATATTTAAGATTAATGTGTCGAGCGTGCGATAAATTACAATAGCCTACTTCGTTTTATGGTTGTATGTTAATATTATTATACAGGGCGTCTCATTTTAAACAATATCATTAAAAATCTCCAATCCCATTGATTTTATCAAAAAATATTTTCAACAAAAGTTATAGATAATTTCGTTACGAATCCAACGAGTACCAACAATGTACCTTTCCATCGACATCTTTTCAAGTTATCGCATCTTGAAGTTTACACGTAACTCTGTTATCGAAATAATCTTCTTTACGACGGATATCAACGACGTCGTACTTTTCAACGATATACAAATTTCATACATGTATGAAATAAATAAGAAATTAAAAATAAATAAGGAAAAGAAGGCGAAGAGAAAAGAGAAATGGATTGAAGCAATCTATTGAATTGAATCGATCGATTGAATTCAATGTTTACTTAGGAATATTGATTACATCATTGAGATTCTACGGCTTGTTAAACTTCTAATTACCATAACTCGATAAAATCTCGATGAAATGATAGAGTGTGGGTATTCGTTCGATTCGTATTGTCATTATCTACAATTTTCGTTGGAAACATTTGTTCGTAATAACAATAGTATATGAGATATTTGATCAGAGAGTTTGAAATGAGACACCCTGTATAGGTAGATTCAACGTGATTTAGTTTGAAAATATGTATATGTAAATCGATCTTAGCTGTGTCGTTAAAGATCAATGATACCATTTATAGGTGTGGAGAGATCCTTCTCGTCCAATAAAAAAAAGGGAAAAGATAATGTATAGAATTATTAAAGACTATAATGATTATTTATGAGGCTTGATGAAACATCTCGTGGAGACTGTTAAATCGATGATAAAGCAAATGTATGAAGGATTGTGATAATTTTTTTTTTTTCATTTTACACATATGACATAGACGAGAGATCAATCGAACGAATCGTGCCGCCATTTTGT
Source organism: Vespula pensylvanica (assembly GCF_014466175.1). Classification (NCBI taxonomy): domain Eukaryota; kingdom Metazoa; phylum Arthropoda; class Insecta; order Hymenoptera; family Vespidae; genus Vespula; species Vespula pensylvanica. The sequence goes on along the minus strand of NC_057708.1, from coordinate 1,487,823 downwards.
TTCTTTTCTTCCCTTTTTTGGTTTTTTCTTTCTTTCTTTCTTTCTTTTTTTTTTTTAATCGGTACGAAAGAAGTTTACCTCGAAGAAAGATTCTGATTCTCACTCTTGAAGATGTATCGTTCGTATTTAAGTATATACAACTCGAGACATTTTTCTCGATGTGAATGTATATATATATATGTATATACACATTGAACACTCAGGTATATACATAGATGTATGTACAACGCACATACCTGCTGCAAGTCGGATGCGAGTGCATCACGGCAAAGTGCAGTTAACGACCTCCTCCTGTTAACGAACGTCAGCGGCTCTAATTGAGTCCCTGCATCGTTTCACGCACAGTTCGCTTCGACTTTTATTATATCCGTTCTCTTTCTATTACTTTTCTAACCCTTCTATTTTTTTCCCCTCTTTTTTCCTTTTCATTCCATAACATTCGTCCGTTCCGGAACCATTTTGAAATTTAATATCAAATATATTTCTTTTGCGGTACCGTCAAATTATTTTCTTGTCATCACAGAACCCTTTGTTGATTGATGAGCAAACTCATCTTTTAAATCTTTTAAATATCATGACGTTTTGAAAATCAGACGAGTGGATACGACTAAATTGCAAATGATAAATTAAATTAAATTTTGATCGATCCGATAATTCAATCCTGAATTTCTAATTTCTTTTTCTTTTTTCTTTGGGGTATCTCAAAATTGTGCGGAACAACATTTTGACATTTGTAATCGTAATATGTTAGGAATCGATAAGAAGTAATTATTTAAGTAATTATTTAAATAAAAAAAAAAAAAAAAGAAAAATTGTGCTGACAAATTCGTTCGAAAAGAAATATTTATCGAGTGAATTTTTTATTCTAAGATTACAAATTAATATCCACAGCATAACTGTGGTGGTGTCCGTTCAACAGAAGTTAGCGATTTGGGGTGTTCTTTTTAACGACATGCCTGACGATTTTTGATATCGTTGATAGTCTCAAAAAAAGATCATCAGATCCCTCATCAAAAAATGTTCGAACATAGCCAAGACGAATTTGTTCTTAAAAAATTTAACCTTGTCGAAAATGTTGACGTATGTACACGAAACGAATCTTTAACTTTTTAACGTACGCAACGCTCTATCGGTAATATTTGTTCGTATAAAAAAATAATTAAAAATATACAAGGTATAAAAAGAAGATGTAAAAATATACGAGAAAATAACAAAAAAAGAAAAGTTCCTAGGTAATTTTAAAGATCGATCAATCCTACTAATCAAGACATATCATCAATCCAATCATTTCCCTTATAATTTTTTTTCTTCAGATTTCAAGAGTAGATCAAATCGATTTAAAAAAATTACATAGGAACTTTTCGTCCTTTTTAAAAAATTTTTGATCGACTCCACCCTGTTCCATCTACCCAAACCTGTATTATAAATCAGGTACGAAAATGTAACTTTATATATATATATATATATATATATATATATACCAGATCATTGAAGAGAGATCTGGTTAAACGCATACTAGCTATAGTATAACGAAATACCTCGATTCTGAGAACACGTTTACTTGCATACACCAGTCAGCAGAGTTGCAGTTTCTGTTGGAGTGGATACAAAGCTGCACGGCCAGTTACAGATAGGTAGCTAAAGGGTTAACGAAGAATTTGAAGATCTATACAAAGACGACGACGAGGAATGTCGTTCGGGATCGATGTTCTCATGATACGTGTACATATATGTAGGTACGAGATCGAGAAGGAAATGGAGACATCAACGGAAGAAATTGAAATCTTGTAAAAAGAAAAGAGAAATCCTTAATCCATCTTGAGAAAACCTCTATCTCTTTCTTTATCTGTTTCTTTATCTGTCTCTTTCTCTCTCTCTTTCTCTCTGTTGAAGTTTCGATACTCGTCGATCTGGTATGAGGAGGAGGTCTTTAAAAGGACACCTTTTAAAAGACTCCGAATCTCATGGAATATTCATTACCGTCATTATATTCCATGGTGGGGTATTGTGGGGTGGGTTAAGTATAAATGAGTGAGGTATAAATGAGAGAGGTAGGTGGGGGACAAAGTGGGGGAAGTGCCGCCAGTAATTACTAATGAACCAAACGACATTCATCTCTCGTTCGATCGGCCTATCACTGAATTACAAATACTAACGTATGTATGTAACACCCGTGAAACGGGTATCTTGTGTTGGTATATATAGGTGTATAAACCGTACCATGTAGTTACATGCGATCGTTCGTAACGGTATCAAGGTATGTACCGAGAAATCGATATATTCGGGGTGAGGGAGGGTGGAGGGTAGTAGGGGGAGGGGCTTAACGATACATCGACCTCTTTCTTTCTATTTTTATTCGTTATTTCTTTTTCTTTTTTTTTTGTTCTCCTTTTTTTCTTTCTTTTCTTTCTTTCTTTTTTTCTCTTTCTTCTTCGATCGTCGGGTTAATGATCGTCGGTGATAACTATTTCAAAGTCTTAGATTTATCGTTCGATCTTAAGATACGAAATTCTCGATAATTAGAAACTGTTAAGAAATATATGGTATTCCTATCGGCAGAGAGTATTAGGGTTAGTCTTGAAAAATATATGGGACACCTTGAAAACCTTGATAACCATAATACCACCAGGACGATAAATTCAATGTTATTTCTGAGTCTACATCGTGCCAGACGATAACACAAAAGTATCGAAGTTTTACGAAAATCAAATCCGGTTAAAGTGGACCACCGATTATATTAAACAGGGGGGACACACTTTGAAACGTTTGCTTGATAACTATAATCGATAAGAAAAAAAGAAAAGAAAAATCGAATATATATATATATATATATATATATATATATATATATATATACACGCATACGAGGACATCGAATTATAAATGTTCCTGCTACCGAGTGATAGCAAAAGTTTTGAACATTTTTTTATCTCCCCCTTTTCCATCCCCTCGTGCTCCCATTTCAAGAGAATTTTAACATTTTGCGAGAAGATACGGAAATCGGATCCGGTTATTGGTGGACAACCAATTATGGGACACCTTCGGAACCTTGACAACTCCTAACGATAAAAAAACACGAAGAAAAACACAAATGAAACGTTCTTTCGATCCCTCGTCAAACATGGTAAACACGAAAATTGTCCATTTATTTTTCTTTCGTTTCTGTTTCCTTTCTTTTTTTTCTTCTCCCCTCCCCTCAGAAATTTTAACATTCCGCGAGAAGATACGGAAATCGAGCGCGGTTAATTTGGACCACCCTGTATAATTAGTACGGTAACTGGATTGCTACGTATATCTCTCTCAGTTCTTTTGAATCTCTGTGGTTCTATGGTGTGTTCCACCATTGGTCCATCGGATTCGTTGCATATTGTATTACTCTGGATAATGTTTAACGAGTCCAGCTGCAAGAGCAAAGAGAAAGATAGAAAGAGAGATAGATAGATAGAGAGAGAGAGAGAGACAGAGAGAGAGAGAGAGAGAGAGAGAGAGAAAGAGAGAGAGAGAGACTACGCTCGGTTTAACTTCGTCCAATTAGAGTGCCTGTGTAAACTGATACGTCCGTAATTAAAGACTTTTTATCATCGGGTATGGCAACTCTACTGCTTCCATGAGATAGTCCCAAGTAATTTCTGATTACATCGGCAACGAATAGTGGCAAATCGCAAAGGTTTTGATAGCAATCTAATTTCAATGCGAAATTCGCAGTATCAACCGAGTCGTATACTCCTAACTATAAATGTATATGTGTATTTATGTACACACACACACACATATATATATATATATGTATGTATGTACGTATGTATGTATTTATGGACGAACGAATGTATTTATGCATGGATGTATGTATGTATGTATTTATGTATGTATGTATGTATGTATGTATGTATGTAATTATGTACGTATTTATGTATATATGCATTTATCTATGTATCTATTTATCTATCTATCTATGTAGGTATGTATGTATGTATTTATTTATTTATTTATGTGTGAGTAGGTATTTATGTGTTACGATTCGCGCATAGGGGATCGTTAAATACGAAGTAATACGGCTATGATAAATGTCGAAATATTTCATGGGAAGGGATCCTGTGTGAAAGTTAAAATCAACGGGACTGGCCTTTGCGCCGATCGTAACTTTAATGGTTTTATGGGAATAAGGTTAATAAAAAAAAAAAAAAAAAAAAAAAAGAGAGAGAGAGAGAGAGAGAAAAAAAATAGAAAGGAAAAGAAAAGAAAAGAATGAAGAAGGAAAGGAAAAGAAGAAAAGATGGAAGAAAGGAAAAAAAGAGAAAAAGTTTCGTACGGACTTTTTCTCTTTTTTTCTTTCTTTTTCTTTTTCTTCTTTTTCTTTGTTCAAACGAAAACGCTATAATATATTTATATATCCATGGTATTTGTTTCGTTGATATCTTGCCTGTTTATTTTTTAATCAAATCGAGTTTACTCTTCAATGAATTTCGATTAAATTATTCCATGTAATTTTAAGCGCGTATGTCGAACGTAAATTAATTAAAAAAAAAAAAAAAAAAAAAAAAAAAATGCTCGTGTAACAATTTCTTTTTTCTTTTCTTTTTTTTTTCTTTTCTTTTTGTCTTTCTTCGAATACGTCGTTTAACTTAACATTTTACTTTATTTTCCGAGTAATTGATTTTTCTCTCTTTTTCATTTCTCTTTTCTTTGTCCAAATTCAAGAAAATCTTGAGTCGCATATAATCAAAATAATTTTTTATTATGTAGATTGAAAAAATAATTAGAATTGCAATATAGAGATCATAGAGATACTATGCAATATTAGAGATCATTATCATTTTAGGTATAACAAAATATTGAGTTATACATAACAATTATATATAACAAAAATTATATTACATACATATATGTCTATGCGTTTATCGTATTAAAAACGATTTCATTAAAAAATACAAATCTGTATAAATATATATCAAAATAAATAACCATGACTATTTATCGAATAACCCATCCAATAAATTCTCAATTTTACAATCGTTACTTTTCTATAGTAACACATACACAACAGACAAAACACAAATATATATATATATATATATATATCCAGTCGTTAGACAAGATTAAAATTATTTCAAATTCCCAATTAAATTATTCCTAACCGAGAGCGATAAAATAGAAAAAAAAAAAATAA
>NC_057708.1:1470770-1482556 GCF_014466175.1 Vespula pensylvanica | reverse complement strand
AAAAAAAATTAATAAATAAATAAAAAACAGAAAAGAAACAGAAGAAAAAAGAAGAAGAAGAAGAAGAAGAGAAAAGGAAAAGAATACGTGCCAAATCGCACGAGGTTTCTTCTCACGAACATGAACGTATACACTTGCTTGAGCTTACATATATACACACATATAAACAAACAACTAATATACATACATATATATATACGTATACAAACGAATACGGAAACAGAGACAGGACAGACAGAGATCACGCGTGTATCTCTATCTAAACGATTACGTAGGAGCCTGGAGAATACGCGAAACCCTCTCGATCGACCTTCGTTCATTCTCAGAAGAGATTTCAACCGGCACGTTTTTAATATCCGGCCACGCGTATCCAACCGAGCCACGCGCGTATCTTCGATCCCGATCGATCTCGATATTAATAAAAAAAAAAAAAAAAAAAAGAACAATTCTTTTCTGTATACAAATGGACACTATTTTTTTCACGAAAATATCTTTATTTCGACATTCAAAATGTTTCGAAGGTATTATTATCAACGCCTATATATATATATATTTTTTTTTAAATAAAGATAAGAGAAAGAGAGAGAAAGAGAGAGAAAGAGAAAGAGAGAAAGAGAGTAAGATCATGGCAAAGTTTCGATGTTAATGACGGTATTTGAAAGATTTTTCTGTGACGATCGTATGGAAATTATTTTTTTTTGTTTTGTTTTTTGTATATATAGATATTATAATTGGAAATAAATTTATTTGTTAATTGAATTATTAAAATGAAATCAATGAAGTTATAAATGTCAAGCTTTCTTTCGATTTATTTACATTTTTATTAAATAAATGTGTGTGAGAGAGAGAGAGAGAGAGAGAGAGAGAGAGAGAGAGAGAGAGAGAGAGAGAGAGAAAGAGAGATTATGGTCATATCTAATTGAAAAAGAAATAAAATTACATACATATATATATATATATATATTTTATAGTTTTGTAAATAATTATGTTTAACGAGAAAATTCGATTACTATCTCTCTCTGTCTCTCTCTCTCTCTCTTTCTTTAATTCTATCTCTCTTTTATATCCTTATTTAACGTATAACAAGTTATAACTTTCTCGTAATCCGCGATTATTACTTTCATACGGATTTATATCAGCCATTTAGAAGGAATTTACAACGGTACCATTTATAACATCCATTAGAACGGACAAATCATTTTCTAACGAATCTCAGAATCCTTTTCATCGTTATTATTATCTTGAGATACATATCCATGTATTAATATATTCATATATTTATTAGAAGACAAATTCATTTATTTAATCGTTTACCGTTTCTTTTTCTTTTTTTCCAACAGACCACCATTAGATAGTATTTAATAACAAATAAAGAAACAAATAAAGAAGAAGAAGAAGAAGAAGAAGAAGAAGATGATAATGATAACGATAATGATAATGATAACGATGACGACGACGATGATGACGACGACGTTTTTGTAGCGCCAGTATTATTTACGTAATCGACTCGTTAATACCATTCTAACGAGACTAATTACCAATTAGCTAATAGGATTACGGTAGTGCTTGATATATAAGCTATGAGATTGAAAAGAGAAAATGAGAGAAAGATAGAGAGAGACAGAGAAATAGAAGAAGATATATTTGATATATGCAATTACGTCAGTATCTTTTCTTAGTACTATGAAGTTAAACAGAAAAGGATAGATAGATAGATAAATAAATAAATAAATAAATAGATAGATAGATAGATAGATAGATAGATAAAAAGAAAGAGAAAGAGAGAGAGAGAGAGAGAGAGAGAGAGAGAGAGAGATTTAAATCGATGAAAAAGAGGGAATAGAACGATTTATTATGTTGCCCGATCAAATTTATGCTCATCTGATTAAATTCCAAAATGTCGGGACTCGAATGAAACCGCTCTTGGATCTTTCCCTTTTCTTTCTCTCTTTCTCTGTCTATCTTTCTCTGTCTTTCTCTATCTATCTATCTATATATATATATATATGTATATATGTATATATTTCTCTCTCTCTCTCTCTCTCTCTCTCTCTCTCTCTCTTTCTTTCTCTCTCTCTTTGACTAAAAGAAGAAAGCGTATCTCGTAGCAAATTAGCGTTGATCTCGGTTCGGGTTAAGTGGGAACTAAAAACTTTAACGAGGACAAATAACTGTTGAGGTTGATGCATAGTCCCTACACCCGTTACTCTTGTTGTCGCTTTAAGACGTTGATTAGATCCGAAAGTTATGGGACCCGAAGAGATTTCACGACTCAGATCGTAATCCGAACGTGACCGTGAAGAGAAAGAGAATCGAGACGCGAGATCCGAAAAAGGAAAATAGAAAATAAGAAAAAAGAAATGGGAGGCAGAAAAGAAAGGAAAAGAAAGCAAAAATTAGAAAAGAAAAAGAAAATGAAATGATCGGGCCTAAAGAAAAAAAAAAAAAAAAAAAAAAAATAGATTTTTAATTGGCTAAGAAAATTTATGAAGGATGATTTTGTGAGGGTTTAACTACCCTTGTTCTGTAATTCACCCTCTCTTCTCTCTCTCTTTTTTTTTCTTTTTTTTTTTGGTATGTTTCTTTTAATGATTTTAACGATTTAATGACGTTAAGAAATTTCTTTTGAAGTAGCAATATATATGTGGGTATATGTATATTATGATGTCCTTTATCACGTATATGTGTGTATGTGTATATATACATATATATATATATATATATATATATATATATATATATATATATATAAATTTCTACGAGTGATTTTACAAAATTCAACTTCCTACTACGCAGCAATTTTTATCACGATCCTTCAATGACGTTGCGAAATTTTTTTTTTTTGCAAAGTAAGTATATATGCATACTGCTATGTGTATCCTTTACGAAGTGTATATACGTTTGTGAGTGTACGTATGTGTGTAAAATTTATGTAAAAATTTCTATGAACGATTCCTCTTTTGCAGCAAGTTCTATTAATTATTTTCCTTTAATGAACGAGTTGAGAAATTTTTTGTTTTTTTTTAACGAAATAGATATATATGTGGTGTCCTTCATGAAATATTAATCTTTTCTTATATATATATATATATATTTTTTTTTGAACGTTTCCGTAGAGTCCAATTCTATTCTGCAATCCTTTTTCATTACGTCAAAAAATATATAAATGTTTTCATATTTATCTTTCATAAAGTATATAGATATACACATATGAAAAAGATATTTGTATTATGGTGTCCTTTATGAAGTATCAATCTCTATACATATATAAATCCTTATACATAATTCCATACGTTCTAATCTCATTCCGTAGTCCTGTTTTGTTAGGTAAAAAAATATTCTTGTCCTTTACGAATTATATAGTACATCAAAATATGAGTGTCTATTACGATGTAATCCATCTATAGTCCAATTCCAAGACGCAGTTCTTTTTTTCTAAATTTGCAAATATTTTTCTTCTTTATAAAATATATATATATATATAAATTTGTGTATTTGTGCATACTGACAAAAATATAAACACACACCTACATATATATATATATATATATATATATATATATATATATATATATACACACACACAGTGTCGTTCAATTCGATGCAGAACGTGATTCGAGGCGACTGAGTTAGGAGTGTCAAGAAGAAGAGGCCACTAACCCGAGGTTATGTCACGACGAAGAGGCTCGAAGTGTCGCTTGCCTTGTGCCTTTTGCTTCTTCATCTTCTTATTCTTCTTCTTCTTCTTCTTCTTCTTCTTTTTATTCTTACTCTTCGCCGTTCTTCTTCTTCTTCTTCTTCTTCGTCTTCGTCGTCGTCAGAGACACGGACACTCCTTCTTATGTCGGATGTAGAGAACGAAACCGAAAATAGAAGAGCCTGTTGACGATTCTAACTCGTGTGTTGCGAACTGTGTTCTCGTCTCTCACAATGAACCCACACCACCCTTTTCCCCTTGCACCCCTTCACCCAATCTTCCCCTTCTATCATCATTCTTTCTTAATTATATATACATCACAGTTGTAACAATATTTTCACTACTAATTGATTATCACCGATAAATCTGTTTAACAGGCTCTCTCTTTCCTTTCTCTCTGAGAATAACATCGACCTATCCACCTATCTTACCACCCACCCACCCTATCTATTTATCTATCTATCTATCTATCTATCTATCTATCTATCTATCTATCTATCTACTTATCTGTCTCTCTTTTTCATTTACTTATATAACACAACGATTCTTTTCTTCTTTTCTTCAATATTATTTGCTTTTCACCGCAATGAATATATTTATACGACCGGATAATAATTGATCTAAGAAATAAAAGTACGTCGTAAGTTCGGTGTTTGCTTTTATTACGATCGATCGATCGATCGATCGATCGATTGATCGGTTCATTGATATCTATTAATACCATTAATCCAATGATCTCGTACGGAATGTGAACGAATAAATGTGGGATCGTTAATTCGTGTATTTAGGGGGATATTATGGGTTATCAAGAGAGATGTATTTCAAAGAAAAATGAAAAAAAAAAAAATAGATAAAAATATATAATAAGAAATTTGATGTTCTCGTTAAAAATTTAGATTCAAATGGATATCAAATTTGGAAGTTTTAAGAATAATTTTCTCGATCGTAGTTTTGTCAGTGTATCCTGGAAACGTCTCGACAAAAGACCTCTCTCTCTCTCTCTCTCTCTTTCTCTCTTTCTTTCTCACGTTAACTCTCTAATTTTCTTTCTCTCTTTCTCTCGTTCTCTCTCATCGAGTATTCGAGTATTCGTGCTAGACGTTGGAACGATGCCCGGGATGAATTTGGACGGACTAATTGAAGAAGTTCCGCGCTCCGGAATCCGAGTTTTACTTCAACTCTAGTATTACTTCAACGAAGATTTTAGATAACTTTCAGACCGTCTCCGTTCTTCTTAGCTAATACTTAATAATAGAATTATATGATATAATGATGAGTAATACGATGGATGTTTGACGCTCTTCTACTACATCCCTTATTAAAAAAAGAAAAAAAAAAAAAGAGAGAGAGAGAGAGAGAGAGAAGAAAAAGACATAAAAATCCAAGTTAAAATTCACCCAGGTGATCATTTATTAGTCGAAGTTTTAATCTAATCTTTCTTTCTTTTTTTCTCTCTTTGCTTTTTATATTTCTTTCGAATTAGTTTTTTCTTTGTGCGTATACCTCTGTGTGTGTGTGTGTGTGTGTGTGTGAGGGAGAGAAATTTTTTTTTTTTAATTCTTGAATTATCTTTTCAATGAAATATTTTCAGGCTTAAAAACTTACGACTCGAATGAATAATTAGCCCGAAAAAGTTTCGATAAAGAGATTACGTTCTAATTAATTTTCTAAGTCTTCTGCTTGGTTTAGTAAATGTTTTTTTGGCTCGTCTAAGAGAACTATCTTGGCCCACCCGGTAGATGTACGATCGAAATTCACGTTGACCCAAACGAATACGACTATCTTTCTTTCCTGTTTCTTTTTCTTTTTTTTTTTCTTTGATTTCGAATCGTAAAAAAAAATAGAGTTCATCTAGGATCGCGATTGTTGACTTGTATCTTAACGAAGGACGTTAACTTATTATTTTTTTTTTCTTCGATAATGCCTAGGTTGGTAATTTTATATTTTATAGAAAACAAAAAGTTGAGTCCTTACGTATTTTCTTTTGAAAAATTCTTGGACTGATAGTTTTCTCTTACTTTCTTTCCTTTCTTCTTTTTTTTTTTTCTTTTTTAGGATCTGAAGGAAAAATTAATTTTCTATTCTTCTTTTCAAAATCCCTAGGCTTATAAATTAATCTACTGTTTTAAATAAATAAGACACTTCGTTTAAAAATTAATTCTTTATCTCAACTTTCGTAAATCATTTATCGTACAATTTTACGATCTGAAGGAATGGTACGCAAAAAGAAAATAAATAGATAAATAAATAAATAAATAAATCAACAAGTAAATCAAAAATAAGGGTGGGAAAGTCTACAAAGAAGGAGATTATATCGAAATTTGGATTTTTCGAATAGTTCGATAAACGTTTTGCTCTTACTAGGAACTTTTACTTAATCAGTTATATTAATTAATTATTAAATATTATACAATCAGAATCTACATCTGAATGATAAATAATATCAATTTAAAATAAATACGATAGCACGAAACATTTATGCTGGCGATTATACAGTGATCTTAGGGACATCGACGAAGAAAGAGAAAGAGAAGGAAAAGGAGAAAGAAAGAAAGAAAGAGAAAAGAAAAGATAGACAAATAGATAGATAGAGATAGAGGGAGAAAGAGAAAGAAGAGAGACAGACAAATAGAGAGAAAGAGGGAGAGAGAGAGAGAGAGAGAGACAGAGAGAGAGAGAGAGAGAGAGACAGAGAAAGAGAAATAATATAAAATCAAATAAAGAAGAGAATAAGAAAGAGAAAGAGAAAAAGAGACAAACAGATAGAGAAAAAGAGATAAAGAGAGACAGACAAACATATATATATATATAGAGAGAGAGAGAGAGAGAGAGAGAAAGGGTTTTTACAGACAATGAAGAAGAGTAGGAGTAGTAATAGTAAGAGTAGGAGTAGTAATAGTAGAAGTAGTAGTAGTAGTAGTAGTAGAAAGAGGAGGAGTAGAAGAAGAAAGAGGATGAGGATATGGAGGACGAAGATGAGGATGAGGATGAGGATGAGAAGGATGAGGATGAGGATGAGGATGAGGATGAGGACGAAGAGGAGTAGGAGGAGTAGGAGAAAACGTAGTGATAAATCGTCGTTCGCGTGGTCTCTTTGCTCGGGTAATTTGTGCCGCTAAAGGTCCGCCGGCTAACATAATTCTTTTTGGTAGGCGCCTATGGAAACAACAACGGACACGTGAAACACGCGTCCCCCTTAACGCGTGTATATGGTAGATACATAAATACAACGATCGAGTTTCGAAAGATATTTCGAAGGAAAAGAAGTAGGAGTAGGAGGGAGAGGGAGAGGAAGGAAGGAAGAAAGAAAGAAAGAAAGAAAGAAAGAAAGAAAGAAAGAAAGAAAGGTTGTGTTTAGTAATAGCTTTAACTCTAAGATGTCCTCTCTGGTGGTATAGAAAGAGAAAGAAAGAAAGAAAGAAAGAAAGAAAGAAAGAAAAAGAGATAAAGAAAGAAAGAAAGAAAGAAAGAGAGAGAGAGAGAGAGAACTATAAAAATTCCAAGCGTGATTTAGCAGCCGATAGGCCGACGCTAAATCGGTACTCGGTGTACCACAGAGTGTAATTAATTAACTGGATAAAGGAGTCTCCGTTTCTCGCAAACTGACTTAATGGTGTCCCATGACCGCTGCAAATCCATCGGCAGTTAAGTTCGTTCGGTAGGAAAGGAAATAAGGAAATAAGGAAGGAAGGAAGGAAGGAAGGAAGGAAGGAAGAAAGGAAGGAAGAAAGGAAGGAAAACAAGAGGAGGAGGATGTGGAGGATGTGGAGGAGGAGGAGGAGGAGGTGATGGTGGTGGTCTTTTACCATTTGGAATATTTCGAGATACCGGTGAGAGACACAGTAGTGTAGTAAAAGAAAAGAAAAAAAAAATAGAAAAGAAATAAAATAAAATAAAATAAAGAAAAATTCGAACGACGACGAAGACGACGAAGAAGAAGAAGAAGAAGAAGATTACATGCTCGTGGAACGTGTGGTTACACACGTAGAAAGATCGTTTCCACCAGAAATTCTAACCAATCCTCACCCTCACCTTCACCCTCACCCACCCTTACTCGTTCTCCCTCTAACTCTCTTTTTCTCCTTCGTCTTTCTCTTTTTTACTCGTACCACAGTACAGTCCGTAAACTAACGATTTGTTTTTGCTGAGTTACGAATTGGTAGTAAAGTAAAATTAATCTTGAAGAGACATCAAACGTTCAACGTTCACGTTCTTAATGTTCAAGATTACAAACGAATTACTTTAATAAAAATTCTTCGTGGAGTATCTTGTCTAATCGGTCAATTTGAGATTGATGTTGAAGAGACATCGGTTCGATGTTCACGTTTGCATGTTTAAGATTTATCAATCGAATGGATAATAATATAAACTGAATGTTAACGATGATATTTGGTTATTAACGTGTAAATGTTAATGTAAATTGTACGAAGATATCAAGAAGAATGTATCAAGGTTTTTCGTTCTTCGATAACATCGATACAATCTTTTTGATCCAATAGAATCCATTTAAAAAAAAAAAAAAGAAAAGGTATCATTTCTATATTCCCATAAAAAATTGTTACTCCCATAAATATTCTTTTAGAATCAATAACCTTCACTTACTCTCTCTCTCTCTCTCTCTCTTTTTTTTTACAATGCGATAGCCGCAAAAGAAGTACAATTTGTTTTTTTGGAGTTCCATGGATCGCAATAAAAAAAAAAAAAAAAAAAAAAAAAGAAGACAATATCTAAGAGAATCCATGTCTTTACATCGATTATCGTTAAAACATCGAAACTGATAAAATTTTCAAATATATATGAATATATTAAAAATTGTCATCAATATTATATTACAATATTACAATATAATATATTATCAATATTTTCTTAATTTTAATAATTATTTTATGTATTATCAATATTATAATAAAATAAATTGATCTTATTTTTTTATACTCCCAAGTATCGATCGAAATTGTAACGGGTAACGAAACGTAAAGTGTAAAAAATATATAAATCAAAGAAGAAATAAAAAAGATCGGATAAATAAACAAAAATGTAGTTTTGTTGAAATCGTTCAGCTCGTCGCTGATATAATTATCAATAATAATAAACTTTTACTAAACGTTTGACGTTTCTGTTAGAAAATCGATAAAAATTCTTGACATCTTCTTTCCATTCTTGAAAACTCGAATAGTACACCCTAAACAGTCTTCAGAGAACAACACTGCAGAGATCACTGCAGGCGGTCTTCTTGACACTCGGCCAAGACTAATATTGAGGGAAAAGACAAGAAAAAGGGATTAATGTACGGAAAGGTTATTCGGATGATGATGAGGAGACACAGAGAGAAAGAGAAGGAAAAAGAGAAAGAGAAAGAGAAAGAGAGAGAGAGAGAGAGAGAGAGAAAGCAAGAGGAAGAGAAAGATAGGTTAGAAAAGAGGTGGGGGTAAAAAAAAGATGGAGTAGATGGAAGAGTTGGAAGAGGTAGGTAAAGTAAAATGAAAAGAAGGTACGAAGAGAAGGAATCCTTTTTCTTTCTGTTACCTATACCAGAATGAACTTCTCTGAAAGTGGACGGTGACAACAACACCATTACCAACACCACCATGAAACACACCATTACAAATACCAACAGCAACAGCAACAACAGTTAAAGGTGAACCGCAATAAACGCTGATTTAGAGGGCGTATCAGCAGCTGAGACCGAGCCAACACCGAGAATCTTATGACGCATGGCGACGTTTGCCTGTATTCTTGTTCCCTATCTCCCTCTTACCCTCCCCTCCTTTCTTCTCCTCTTCTCTTCTTCTCTCTCCCCACCCTGTTTCTCTTCCTCGTGAAAAGAAAAAAGATAGATAGATATATAGAGAGAAAGAGAAAGAGAGAGAGAGAGAGAGAGAATTTAATGTTAACCGTGCTATCTTCTCGGAGACCGTGAAACCGAAGACGAGCAATTACCCGAGTCCAAAGGCTGACTCTGAAAGCACGTCCTTGCTAATTAACGAAGAGACGCAATAGGAAGAAATACCGCAAGACGATTTCCTCTGAACGATGCGACCGTTCTTTTCTGTTATGTTTTGTTCCGTTCAACTCTGTTATATTCCGCAGTGTTCTGTTGTTAGAGTAATAGAAAGAAAAAGAGATAAGAGTAAAGAGGGAGAGAGAGAGAAAGAGAGATGGGCCAAGTGTCGAAAGAGCAACACCACCGTGTAATCGAACGATACCAATCTTATGAACAAGAATCTGGCTGGTTCTTGTTCAAAGTGGAAGATGCACCCGAGAGAGGATTATCTCCTTCTTCGCTCATCTTTCAACTCCGCCCACCCTAGTCCATCTTAACCCACCCGAACCATTTGTGAAATTGCTGGCGATGTACGTATATCAATGTTAAACCAATGTTACGAAGTATGTTACGTTTCTGTGGATATAAATTTAATAAAAATTTAATATAAATATAATATATGTATATGTATATATATATATAAATATATAAATATTGTTATATAAATTAAATTATATATGTATATTAAAGATAATATATTAAATAATAATATTATATTAAAAATTATATTCGATTAAATTATATTATATATATATATATAAATATTATAATATATAATATATAAATATAATATATATATTTTTTTTTGTGAGGGGATTTTGATCGAGAGGATTATTTTTTTTTTTCTATTCTCCCTCTCGTTCTTCCTTTATTTTTTCTTTCTTTCTTTCTTTCTCTTTCTTTCTTTTTTCTTTCTTTTTTTTTTATTTCTTCTCGTACGAAAGGGATATCGGCTCTTCAACGATTTAATCTCTCGAAAATGGTGATGGGGGAGGTAAAACACTGCAGAGAGGAGGATAGAGATACACTGTAAAGGGTAGGGGTGAAGAGTGGGAGGGAGACAAAAAATTATTGTTCGATCCTTATGTCCGAAAGAAAAGTTTTTCACTGATAAGAATGATTTAGTCGTTTCGGGTTAAGATATTTTCATTTGTATCTTGATCCTCGTTAGCATCCACGTTATTTGGATCGGGTGTCCATCTATTTTCTTTTGGGATTGAGAAATTATTGATATATCTTTTGAATTTTGACAACATAATTGTCCTGACCATACGATATATATATATATATATATATATATATATAAATAATATATAAATAATATATAAAGATATACAAAAATAATATATAGATATAAAAACAAAGTGAAATTAATATTAAAATATCTTACACCGTCATGGTGTAACTATAATTCCATTATTATTATTCTCTATATTAAAAAATAAATAAATAAATAAATAAATAAATAAATAAATAAACGACAAAAACCAATTCAAAAAAAAAAAAAAAAAAAGAGAGAGAAAACAGTTCACAAAAGCTTACAAAAAGAAAAAATGTAAAAAAAAGTCCGAAACGTGAATCCCAAATAATGATGTTGCGGTTGGTACCGATGGTACCAAGTCAAAGTGTATAAGTAAACCGAGAGATCATTTTTCAGTTTGCAAAATACCTTCCGTTCCACAAGGATTATGACATTATCGAGAATAATCGATGGTACTAAGGGGGACAATTTTGGGGTGGCTTGCTGCCGACGGTCGGCGTTCTGCCTTTTCTGAGGATCTTGATTTATCGAAGAAAGTGTTAAGGGTATACCTCGGTAACATGTACATACACATCTACAGAGAGATACTCGTATACATAGATACATATACGCGTACTTTGGTATTCCCTTACCTTCTCCTTCTTCTTCTTTTTCTTATTTTTTTATTTTTGGGTAGAATGTATAGGAGAACGTTTGTGCTTGGGGAACGTTTTGTACTGGGAAGATTTCGTAAAATGATGTATGATCGTTCGAGCGTTCAACGAGACAAGCCAAACTGGAAGAAGAGTAGATGGGAGAGGGAGTAAGGATGAGGTGAAAGGTGGGGGGTGGAAAGGAGAAGACGAAATGGAATGAGGTATCAAAGAAAAAAGGAAAAAAAAAAAAAAAAGAGAAAAAAGATTAATTTTTATGAAGAAGAAAAAAAAAAGAAAAAAGAAGACGAATTTTTGCTGAAAACGAATCTCGTTTTTCTACGATTTTGTTGTCATTGTCTGATTTTTTTT
>NC_057708.1:1459224-1470760 GCF_014466175.1 Vespula pensylvanica | reverse complement strand
TTTTTTTTTTTTTTTTTTTTTTGATAAAAAAGAGATAACATTTTTTTTTAAAGAAATGATAGAGATAATTAGAGGGTATTTAATGTAAGTATCTTTGAGATTAGAACAGGTCTCTTCTTAATTTTCTTTTTTTGTAAATTGTACTTGTAAATCATTCTCTAGCATCATATATACTTTCAACGATCAACTAGTTTCATCTGTACTTCCCTCTTATCCTTCGTTACTCCCACGTTAAGTCGGAGAGTTACGTTCTGGTTTACTCTACCGGTGAAATAGACTATAGAAACGATCTATAAAACCTCGACGTAACTATATATACATACATACATACATACATACAAATATATATATATATATATATATATATATATATACATGTACATAAATGTTTGAAACGTATACGCTGGGCTCATAAAAGTCGTGAAACGAATGATCCTTAAGAGAATTACTATGACGATCTTCAGGTGAATATATTATGTATCAAGTACATGTACACACCCACCCATCCACCCACCCACACACACATACATAGAACGATAGAACAAAACGATTTTATTATCGTCATGAGCAGTATTGAGAAAATCATTTGTTTAGCTTTAGAAGACTATAGAACCCTGTTGAATGTATTATATAAGTTACATATGTATATATGTATACATATACTATATATATAGTAAATATAATACTATGTATATCCCATTTATCTACACTCGTAAATGTCGAGAACATTCATCTTTACATATATTTATTATTTTCTATTTATTGGAAAAGGGGTTATCGAAGTATCTAGTCTAGAAACTTTCTACGGTACTTTCGACGTTTATTCTCATTAAATCTTTTAAAACCCGAAGTGTCTGTCCGTCTGTCTATCAGTCAGTTCAGTCAGTCAGTTCAGTTCAGTACAGTTCAGTTCAGTTATCTCGAAGCAACTCGTATAACTCGGGCTCGGTATTTACATATATATAATACATACATGTAATATATTTGAATCCGTTAAGAAACGAAGAGAGAAGGTGTTTTATAACCTTACGTACTTTTACGTTACTTGGACTGAAGATATATAATCATTGTATCTATGTTTTGAAGGGGGGCGGAGTACTGGAACGTTGTTGGGGGCGTGCGGGATACACCTATTCAATTCTGATGACATCTTTTTTAATATAACCCACCGAAACTCTCAACTAAATTATACCATTATACCAATTATCATCTACAACCCAAACAAACAGATACATCATCATTATGATCGATCGACAAGATTAAACGAAGATTATTCATGATCTCTATCGAAACATTGAATTTATAATTAACGACAGAGTAAACGTGAGATAGAAAATATTTCTAAGTGGACTATCCTTCCACACGATCGATCCAAAAATTTTATACTAAAAGGCAATGTAGTTTTGCGATTTTTAAGAAAACAAGAATAAAAGGAAAACAAAATTCGTTCAAATAGGGCTGTCGAGAAAAGAATGATTTATCGATTTTTTCTTAACGATCCGAATACTTTTAGAATCTCTAAGTCAGCCCTCACCTAAAAACTTTATCAAAAGTTATCCAACGTTGATCCATTATCGATAGGGTAGATCAAATCAAACGGTGTGTGTTAAGTGAACTACATTACAAGTTCCTTTATGTCTTTCTCTCCTATAATGGACTTTTATCGAACGAATAAAATAGATATCTCTAAAGAGATATTTAAGAATAATAGAACAACTATCGGTTGTTACAATGAAATCTCATGGATCAAAGAATACGAAAGAAAATTAAAACCCATGGACAGATGCTATCCGCGATACTTCCCGCAGATGGGGTATTCGTCAAATGTAACGTGATATAGAGAGTTCCCTGATATTTTTTCATGGTTATGTGTCCCATAAGAGAGGGATATGGG
The DNA here is from genome assembly GCF_014466175.1 of Vespula pensylvanica. Taxonomy (NCBI): domain Eukaryota; kingdom Metazoa; phylum Arthropoda; class Insecta; order Hymenoptera; family Vespidae; genus Vespula; species Vespula pensylvanica. The sequence continues at coordinate 1,468,866 of NC_057708.1, read as the reverse complement.
AAGTTATGTTAACCGCAGAGACAATGAGTACGGTCCTGCAATCTAACTTGCCTTACCTTGCTCTTTTTCATGGATTTTTCAAGAGACCAGCGACAAAAAAAGAAAAAAGAAAGAAAGAAAAAGAGAGAAAGAGAGAGAGAGAGAGAGAGAGAGAGAGAGAGAGAGAGAGAACAAAAAATCAATACATACATACACACACACACACACACACACACATATAGTCGGAGTAGAATTGGTTGGTTGCTTAATGGGGCCTGGTAATCCTTAAATGGGTCCTAAAACGACCTCGAATAACAGCGGCCTCGTTTTACGGATATCAGCTTTCCGTGATTTCTAAGGTATTCTTTTCATTTTTCTTTCTTCTTTTTTATTCTTTTTTCTGATGTTTATCTGCTAACTGCTGGCGAATTCTATGAGCTATACAAAGAGAAAGAGAGAGAGAGAGAGAGAGAGAGAGAAAGAGAGAGGATGCTGGTTAGCGTAAAAGGACTATTACTACCGATCCTTTTTTGTAATTCGGGGGATCGACAGATGTTACAGCAAAGTAGTAGTAGTAGTAGTAGTAGTAGTAGCATTACTAGTAGTAGTAGTCTTCCTCTATCTTTTCCTTATCCTCTTTCCACCATTGCTATAGCTGTTATTGCTACTGCTCTGCTGTTCTGCTCTTTCCGCAGACCGAGAATCCTAATGGATTCGCACGATTATCCAGGCAAGAAAAAAAAACATCATAACCATTCGAACGGATTGGGAGGGGAGGACTACTGAGGACTAAGGGTGGGGAGGTAAGGAGGGAGGAAAAAAAATGGAGGTTCGCGTGTGCGTCAGCTGGTCTGTGATTTCCTGTGGTCTAACAGTTTTCTGCGGTCTCTATACGTTTTCCCTATTTTATCAGAACGCTTTTTATCTCTCTCTCTCTCTCTCTCTCTCTCTCTCTCTCTCTCTCTCTCTCTCTTTCTCTCTCTTTCTCTTTGACTGAAACATATACATATTCGTATTCGATATATACGCATATACAAGTACAAATGGATTTGTGTGTACATGTGCGAGCTAGAACTGTTTTATTATTTGAAGAACGTTGTATATCGGCGTAATTTGCAATACGCATATTTTACTGCTATCATATTCTTCAGATTCGACGGTCAATCGTTATTGGGATTGTAGTAAAGATTGTTGAGAGAGGAAGGGGGAGAGATAGAGAGACGGAAATAGATTTTCTAGGAATTTTTCTCGATGCGGAATCGTGATATTACTTTTTCTATCTACTTGTGTGCCTGTGTTTGTGTGTATGTGAGCGTATGTGCGTTGTACATGCGATTTTTTTCCTTTACTACTTCGAATTCTACTGCGTTCAAGAGACAAAATGAAAAAGAAACAAAATAGAAAGCGAAGATCGAAAGAAAACGACAAAAGGAAAGAGAAAAGAGAATTACGATTGTTCCGTGTAAACATTAGATTTTTTTTTTTTTATACGAGCAACGAATTTTTTTTTTTTTTTCTTTTTTTTTTACTTATTTATTTTTTTATAGTTTTGTTTCATGGGTTCAACGAACTTCTATTTAAGTTTCTTCCGAACTCCTTCAGACATTTGCCGTTAGATTTTTACTTTTTCCTTTTTTCTTTCGTCTTTTTTCTTTTTTAATCTGGCAAGAAAAAAGAAGGAGCAAAGATTCTCAAACGATTGAAGAACTTTCGAACCCAATCTGGGTTTTATCGTTCCGGTTGTGCGATCATTCTTGCACGCGATTTTTTCGTAACCAATTTTCTCACGAACACTTTCGTTCTTTCCTTTTCTTTCCTTTTTCTTTTCTTAATCTCGTTTTGTTTTTCAAAATCAAAGAAAGAAAAGGAAGAGATTTTTTTTCTGTTAACTACTCTGGCATACCTTTTATTTATTTTATTATTTATAGAAAAAAAAAAAAAAGGACGAAAAATGTTTTCTCGTTATCCTGTTCACTCAAAAAAAAAAAAAAAAAAAAAAAGAAAAAAGAAAAAAGAAAGAAAAAGAAAAAGAAAAGAAGAATAAATTAAATTAATCAACAATAATAATATCATAATAATTAATTGACATTAAATACTTCGTATATAATGTATAAATGTATTATACATAAAAAAAATTGTTATAATGTAAATAATTTCAATTATATAATAAATTGAAATCGTATATTGATTGTGATTTAAATCTACTATTACATATTACGTATACACACACACATAATATATATATGTAGGTATATACATAAATATATAGATATACACATACACATACACACACATACACACAATATATATGTAGGTATATACATAAATATATAGACACATATATACATACATACACATACACATATATATATATACATATACATAAATATATATACACACATATATATATATATGTGCACATGTATGTATATATGCTATATTAAAAAGAAACAAAAAAGAAAAAAAAAAAAGAGAGAAAAGGAGGAAAAAGAAAAGAAAAAAAGTAACTAAACGATAACGTTATATTGAAGAGCGCGCTCTCTACTTGACATTAAGTTCAGTCCGCGGCAGATATCGAGACTCGAAATTACGGTCAGCCTGATAAGGAATGCAATTGAGTAGAATCTTTCTGTCGTTTCGTAAACGACAGAAACTGGCTTCATTGAAGTCAACTAGCGAATGAACGAACGAACGAACGAAACGAAACTATACTAAACTAAACTACATTAAAAACGAGGCCAACGAAATATACTTATAGGTGGGTGGTTGACTTTGCTTGGTGTTATTTGAGTAATGTGAGAAGGAAGAATGAAGAAAGCAAGAAGATAAAAAAAGGGAGGAAAGAAAAATAAGAAAAAAAAAAAAAAATGGACAACAAAAGAGTAAAGAGAACAATAGCATCATAATTATCATAGTACCATGGTTATCTGATTGAACACACAAATCCCACGTATTCTTCATTTATTTTCACGCCCACTCTTTCAAATAGAAAGAGAGAACACGTGATCATATAATATGTATACAAGTGTATTTGTGTATGTCTATGAGTATAACTTCAATGGGAAGTCAATGAATTCGAACAACATAATCGTTCGAAAATAGACGAATAATAATACAAATGTGTATTTTAACGTTGGTGAGTTTTGTAAGATCGTGTGTATCGTATATCACTTGTAACAATTTTATTTTTATTTACTTTTTTTTTTTCAAATTTAAAAAGTGAGAAAGAAGAGAAAAATAAGAAATATTACAAGGCTACGAAGTCTATGAGAAAGGTGTTATTGATTTTTCTTAATTTATTTCTTTTTTTCTTTTTTTTTTTTTTTTTTTTTTTTTTTTTTTTTTTTGATTTTTTGTATGAAAAGAAAATTTTGGGATGCATTTCGGAATATTTAAATTACTACATATATATATATAGTAGATACTATACTATGTATTATATAGGTACTATATGTGTATATATACGTATGATATATAATATATATCAAAGCTAAATAATATTATAATAGTAATTAAAAATTAAACTATTACATAGAAAGGAAAGAGCGATCATTGACATCGCGCACACGCTTATATTTGTCTTTGTGTTGGTTTAATGATGATAACGTTTCATATTTCTGTGTATGCGAATGTGTATATGTATTATAGTATCTAACTATGAATATTTTACATACGTATATACGTACACACACATATATATATATATGTACACATACATACACACGTGATATCTTAAAGAAGGACTTTGAGCAATTTCTCTAAATAGAAATGATACAGGGCAATTTCTCTAAATAGAAATGATAGTGGGCCGAATACTATAATTAACCTGAAGGTTAATCAAAAAAAAGAATTATTTTTTCTGTCAGTTAAAAAAAAAAAAATTAATTACAAATTTGACGGTAAATTGTTATAAAAAATAAATTATAAATAAAACAGAATGATATATAATTGATATGTTAATTGAAAAAAAAAAAAAAAAAACAAAAAAACAAAAAAAAAACAGATTGATGGCAAATTGATTGCAACAAAAACTAAATTACGTACCCTGTCCGATTATGAATGAAATTAATGCATGTCGCGAGAATTTGATCGCAAAAAAAAAAAAAAAAAAAAAAAAAGAAAAGAAAAAAGAAAAAAGAAAAGCAATTTTTGTTACACTAATTAAATTATAAATCAAATGAAAGATTCCGTTAAATAACAAATAAAAAATCTCTTTCGATCGTAACATCAAAACGTTGTTTTACAACCCTTCCCTTAATAAAACGAATCGCAATAATAGATCGTTCAAATCACTCGAGAAATTTCAAACCTCCTAACCAACTTACTTCGTCAAAATCCAAATTAATACTTTATCGTTTGAGAATATCAACGAAATATATTTTTTTCTTGGCTCATCCCTTCCTCCCTCACCTATATCTACCCTCATTTATAAATTTTACGAGAGGGTGTTTCGAAAAAACAAAAATATATATATCCCAAAAACTAACAGGACAGCAGAGTTCTTTACCCGGACCTTACGTACGTTGGGCGACACCAGTATTTTTGATCGGGATAAGTCAGTAAAGGTTATCTGGACCCTCCCCTCTTTCCCTCATCCTCTCCTTAACTCTTTTTCCCTCTCTTTTCCTCTCCTACCCTCCCACTCTTTCTTCCTATACTTCTTTTTTATTTTCACTTCTTTAACTACTGCGTAGGTGTAGATGTCTTACTTGTTCCTTTTGAAGGATAAGGAGGATGAGAAGGAGAGAGAGAGAGAGAGAGAGAGAGAGAGAGAGAGAGAGAAAGAGAGAGAGAGAGAGAGAAGGTTAACGCGCACATTATGTCAATGGAGAACAGGGCCGAATTTATCGGTCAGGGCCCTCGGGATAGAAGAAGATACGTTTTTTTGGTATAGTATGTAAATTGAAAAGTGGCCTGGCTGGCCTATGGGAAGCTAAAAAGAGAAAGAAAGAAAGAAAGAAAGAGAGACAGAGATAGAAAAAGAGAGAATGAGAAAGGGATAAAAGGGGCAAAGGAAGCCGTTTGTTTAGTCGCCTGCATATAGGGGTGGAGTTAGAAACGACTTAATCTTGATAATTAATGCCTTCTACGTGACTCCAATGATTGGTTAGGATACTTAATTATTTATTTTTCATATTATAGGCCCATAGTCTTTCTCTGTCTCTCTTACTCACTCATTCATTCGCTCACTCACTCAAGGGGGGTCTACTATCTCTTTCTCTCTCTCTCTCTCTCTTTCTCTGTCTCTCTGTCTCTCTGTCTCTCTTTCTCTCTTTGAATTTCTTAACATAAGATGACTGCTCCGTTGATAGCTCGATTGATCCGAAGTGACGCTGCAAGATATCCATATATTGATTTTTTTTCTCTTTCTTTTCTTCCCTTTTATTCTTTTTTTCTTTTTTTCTTCAAAAACCCTTTGAGGGGTCTGTCATTCATCAACGATGAGACATTATCTAAGAGAGATTGATAACTATCTTTGATAAAAGTCGATACACACATACACACGATATACACTAGCACCTAGATGCATAAAGAGAGAGAGAGAGAGAGAGGGGGAGAGAGAAATTTGTAACGACGACGATGACGATGATGATGTGTATCGTTTCGGATCTATACGGACGTGGCACCGTTTAACACGCGAGCCAGAGCCGCCGAAAAGAAAGTGAAACCAGTTTTCTGGCGTACATATGCATGTATATTCACACAGAAACAGAGAGAGAAGGATATAGATACAGGACAGACACAGAAAGACAGAGACAGAAAGAATGAGTGAGTCTCTCATCATCATCATCATCATCATCATCTCACTTTAACTGTTCAACTTTGAAACAGTCGTGCCACGAGACGTTGTTATTCGCTCTCTGAAACCTCTTCCTTTTTTCTTTTTTTTTTCTTTTTTCTTTTTTGGGGAATAGAGTGGGGAGGATATTTTACTGCAAAAGGTTTCAGGCCACGGCCCAGTTTCTCTTCACAGAGAACGACGATGATCACACTCACATGTCAGTATATTCGCTAAACCCCCCTACCCCACTTGTCCCCACCTAGCCAACAGTCCAGTCCTGCTCAATCCAACACACGACTTCTTCTTCTTCTTCTTCTTCTTCTTCTTTTCCTCTCTTCTTCCTTCGACCAAGCAACCATCCCTCACCCATCGTAGTCATCTCGTCCGTATCGTCCGAGTATAACTCGATATATTTTTAGCGATGAGAGAGAGTGAGAAAATTGTCGGGAGATGACGTGAAAATGATGATTGGATCGACGAAGTCCAATCGCTTTTACGTCATGCCGGGCGTGCCAAAACATTCCTACGCGAAGTTTATCAGTAAACGTTTTGACCTGAATAAACGTAACAATCTCTAAGTTGATCTTCCAGAAACGTCAATAAATTTATCGATATATCTTAGATAGATGTATTAGTTTAGCAGACTTGTTGGTTTAGTAGAGTTTTTTTCTTCTTTTTCTTCTTCTACTTTCTCTTTCTTTTCTCTCTTTCTCTTTCAGGTATTACTTCTAGTTGACACTCTGTTACTTCGATTTTCTAAATAGTCAGAAGTCTGGAGAAACTTCAAATTGTATTTTCAGATTTGGGTTAACAGTTTAGTAATCGATGGTTTTGGATAATACTTTTTTCTCGTTTTCGAGTAAACTTGCTTTGGTTAATTTTACCAAAGCTAGAATTTAAAAAGAAAAGAAAAAAGAAAAAAAAAAAGAAAAGAAAAAACAAGAATTGGCCTAACGATTGTAGGATCAGAGTAATCGAATCGAAAAAATTAAAATCGCAGATTTAAAGATACCCGAGCGAACTTCGGAACTATTTGGATATCACCCAGTATGAAAGAGAGAGAAGATTAATCGACTTTGAAAAAAATCACTTAAAGATTTTCTGTTAAATCCCTGAGCAATTCATCTAGGGAATTCATTGTTTACCATACCTAAAGATTTTCTATCCTATCTAGAGATTCATATCATCCAAAAAAAAAAAAAAAAAGAAAAAGAAAATTAGAAACAAGAAACAAGAAACAATATCAGCTTGCTAGACGTTCTAAAATTCCATCCTAGAAGACACCCATCCCATCCCTTGAACATTCATGCACGTTTAACATATTTACTAACCTATGTATTACAACTAACCGGACTAGTAGTCTCGAGCTAACGGGAGTTAAATTATTCGCGGAATATTCGTGTTCTAGGGATTCCAATTATATCCTTGGCTGAGGATTGAGTTCAGGAAGATCGACAAGGTCGCGCGAGTCGAATAGATTCGATAGACATCCTTCTTGAGCAACATTGTCTGACCTGGAATCTCTCCTAGCAAAGGAAGCAATGAACTTTCGCGAAGTAAAAGCTATTGCTAGATGGTACTGGTGCTACTGTTAACTACTGTTGTTGGTGATGTTCTCGGTGGTTGTGATGGTGGTGATGATGGTGGTTGTACGAATGTTTCTCAGGTAGTAGTATAGTCATGGCAGAAGTCCCGACTGTTACTCGTTTGTCTTTCGACTCCGCAAGCGGAGACGCGGAGACCAAAGCTTATATTTAGTTCGTATCTATTTTCGTTAGTACCGGTTAGGACCATTACCACTTCCAATGAGGTTTTCTTATAGATAAAGCTACTCGATGAATATATACACTCTCTCTCTCTCTCTCTCTCTCTCTCTCTCTCTCTCTCACTCATTCTCTGATTAATTCAGATTAATCGATTCGACAGATCATCATCGATAAATGTTGATCGATGGATCCTAATCGATGGATCACGATCTATAGATCACGATCAATAGATCACGATCTATGGATCATGATCTATATCGATCGTTGAGAACAAACGACGACGAAACTGTCCTTCTAAGGGACATGACACGTTCTAAAATTACACCGAACTTATTGTTTTTCATTTTAGTCGCTCCTTCCTTCTTACGAATAAATCATCGTAATCCGACTGCTGTTGTTGACGTCGGTTCTCGTTAGATCGTTTTATAAATGTTATGAAATAAAGAGAACGGAGAGAGAAACAGAGAAACAGAGAGACAGAGAGAGAGAGAGAGAGAGAAACAGAGACAGGGCTACAGAAAAATTATATAAATGGACTCTTTCAATTTATTACTTCGCGCGGCTTGCTCTCGCGGCTTGGTTCGTGAACGTTAAGCGCGGGACATTTGCCCGTCTCAATTAACATTAGTTAGCATCCGACTAATGCGGAAATTGCGCGCTCTCAGAGACATTAAGTGGTATAAACGGCCGTTAACGTTTGCCACGACATTTGCTTTTTATAAAAGGTGGGGGAGGGGAAAGAGACAGGGGAGCTATCTGTTAGAAGAGTGCAAGAAAGAGAATGAAAGGATACTCTAGGATTGGGGCGACTGGGTTGAGAGGAGATGGGTGAGAGTTAGAAAGAAGAAATCTCTTCTCTGAAGAAATTATTCTTACCACGAAAGAACTAAGGGTGGAAGAAAGATGTTCCTACGTACTCGAAATGATTTTTATCCAATTGGATAAACGTTCTATTCTATTCTCGATGATTTCTATCCTTTTCTGACAAATTCAAATACGATTGTCTCGTTACGAAATTTTGTTGTAGCGAAATGATTTTTTTTTAATCATGTTTCTTTTTCTTTTTTGTTTTTTTTTTTTTTTTTTTGTTTTATTATCGATTTGTTCAGAGAAATGAAACTCGACGAATTCGTTAAGAAGGGTGTTCAATGTATGTAATAATATGAGATAATGATTTATTTGTCTTCTTTTTATTAGAAATGTTACGGCTAACTGTGTGTGTGTGTGTGTGTGTGTCTGTTGTTCGAAGTTTTGAGGAATTCTATAAAATAGAAAAAAAAAAAGAATCAAAAAACAGAAAGAAGTAAAACTCATGATTTTATGAGGGCATAAGCAAAGTTTCTCTTATAAATTGTTTCATCAACAAGAAATATGAATAACAATTAGAATTAGATCACGATTTAATCCGAGGATTAGAGGAATGAAAAAAAAAAAGATTGAAATAAGAAAAGAAATCAAACAATGAGTGGTTACGACGATCATTGTAAAACTTTCTCTAACTATTCCGCGTTCAGAAAAAATACAAAAAAAAAAAAAAAAGAAAAAAGAAAAAAGAAAAAAGAAAAAAGGAAAAAAAAAAGATATCTGCGACTTAACGATTTACCCAAGAGTCATACGCGTGCACGTGCAAAGAGTCGTGACCGGTCAACAATGCGGTAATAATTGAAACAGTTATCATAAAATCGTGAAACGGATTTATAAGATTCATCGTTAATGAAAATCTTGAAAGGAATTATTCGTAGGGGTAATGAATTTTTCGAATAAATGAATTGTATGCTCGAATGATAATTTGAAATAGATTGGACAGAGAATGAAGAAAAGAAAAAAAGAGAAAAAGAAAAGAAGTGAAAGGAAAAGAGAGAAAGAAAGATGAAGGGTTAGAACGTCAGAGGGTTAAAATACAATCCGGTATATAATGGCAGATCTTAGTGAATCATAGGTTGGTTCGCTCTATCAGGTAGTAATAGTTATCTATCGGACATATTTATCGCTCTATTAGCTGGTAGAGAAAAGCAACAGTGTGAGGGGTTTATGGAGGGGATTTGTGGGGGGAGGGATACATCTGAGGGCTCACACATAGAAATGGTAGGTAGGTAGATATATATATATATATAT
>NC_057708.1:1447699-1455199 GCF_014466175.1 Vespula pensylvanica | reverse complement strand
AGAAGAAGAAGAAGAAGAAGAAAGCGTTCTATAGGTCAACTTAGAATAGAATCGAAGTCGAGCCGACGCGTTCCTCCGCGTTCCACTACCACCACCACACGTCTCCATCCTCTAACGGAGCACCGAATCTAATAGACGCATGCGTATTAACATCGTTGCTTCTTAACAAGTTTGACTAACAAGCATTAGATTAGACCTTTAGTATGTACAATGTAGATTGTATGGGATGAACAACTTTAATAAGAACGTGTATATATGTGTATATAGTATATATATATATATTTATGTATGTATATATGCATGTATATGCAAGTATGCATATATATATATGTATATGTATATATATATATGCAGGAGTGTATTACTTAAGAATTATCAAGCGTGGGTAAGAGATGACAGGTCGAGAGGTCACGCTCGAGGAACTTGCTAGATGTCGGCTGCTTTAAATAGTACAAGTAATAGGAAGAGAGAGATAGATAGATAGAGATAGATAGATAGAAAGAGAGAGAGAGAGAGAGAGAGAGAGAGAGAGAGAGAACGCATTAGGGCAGAGGAATGAATGGAGCCTCGAAGCGACAAGGTCAGCGAAAAGAAAAGTCAATGAGTGATCTGTCTGCCAAGCAACAACATCGGCTAAACATCATTGACTACCTCTCTACCGCACTGTAATTTTACCTGTGCAATAACAGTACGATCACTTATAACAGGTAGGGGGTCCGCCGATCGTAGTAACTTATTCCCTATATGTTTGACCTATGCCGCACGTTCTAAAGAAGGAGGAACGTCGCCTAAGAAAGTCGAAGGAAAAAAGAGTCGAACAAAACAAAACGAAACAAAAATCCAAACAAAAAGCAAAACAAGATTCGTATCTTACTTAGACGCTATCGATCTCTCTTGAGTTAACGAGTTAACCCCTGCCAAGCGAGTTTTAAACATTTTTATCTCTACTACTAAATGATTTTCAATCTTTCGTCAAATGTACTTGATGAGCCGGCAGAGTAATGCTAGAGAAAGAGAGAGAAAAGAAAAACAAGAAATAAACAGAAACAAAAATGGACAAGTCAGAGAGAAGCGTATTTCCTTTATCTAATATGCTGATCGAGATCGATATTCTTTACCGATATCGATCGGTCTTGCCCCGGAGTCAACATAGGAGTTCAAGATATTACCATGGGGATGTGCCTGACGGGGGAGGTCAGAAAACAAAAACTTTAAGACAAGTCGTCCAGCAATGATGTAAATCCTTCGAAAGGATCGAGTTAGGAGAGCGATCGATCATGTACCTAACCTCGGACGACCCAACAGCTAACCCCAAGATCTCTTTGGGGTCGTAACCAACTTGTCTCTTCTTTCCTCTTTTTTCTTTTTTTTTATTTTTTCATCTTCATCTTCATCTTCATCTTCTTCTTCCTGATACACAGGACAAGTATATATACATATTTAAATATGATATAGGAATGAATGAGAAAGAGACAGATAGATAAAGATAGATAGATAAATAGCTAGCTAGCTAGCTAGCTAGCTAGCTAGATAGCTAAATAGATAGATAGATAGATAGATAGATAGATAGATAGATAAAGAAACGATCGAACGTCACACGTCGCGACGCGTCAGCTCGAACGTTCCGCAGACGGCCACCCAACGTGTCACCTTCCCCCCTGGCGGCCAACGAGTGAATCGAGCTAGCAAGTCGAACGAGTGAGCGAGCAAACGAGCGAAAGAGAGCGAGAGATAGAGATAGAGAGACAGAGAAAGAGAAAGAGAGAGAGAGAGAGAGAGGACCACCCTCTTCCCCCCTCCCTAAGCCTCTATCACCCCTCCTCGTCCCATTATAATACCCCAGTTGGCCTCCTCAGCTTCTTACATTCCATCGGGTTGTTATATAACGAAGCGTAACTAAGAAGTGCCGCTGTTTTAATGCCGACAACTTAGCTCGGTTCTCGTATACGATAAGCTGTATACAAATGTATACTGTTAGAAAAGGCCTACGTTTAGCATTTGCTGTTAATCGTAGCAGCCAGAGTTTAAACGATGAGTTAGGAGTAGGAGTAGATGGTAGAGGAGGAGGAGGAGGAGGAGGAGGAGGAGATGGAGAAGGAGGAACCTTTCTTATCAGCACTTTGCCCTCGAGCGTAGACTTTTCTTCTTCTTCTTCCGGTTGGCCAGCCGCGGAATTATAAATAGCCCTTGCTATAAAACGCGTGCAGTGCGTACGTGCGTACATACACACGTACACACACACACACACACACACACACACATATATTTATATTTATACAGGACAGATGTACGTATATAATACACATAAACATATATGCATTTATGTATACATATATGTTTGTATGTATGTATGTATGTATGTATGTATGTATGTATGTATGTGCGTTTTCATTTTTTCTGTCTCTATCTATCTATCTATCTATCTATCTATCTATCTATCTATCTATCTATCTATCTATTTATCTGTCTGTCTGTCTGTCTGTCAGTATGTACGTATATCTGTACTTCTTCTTTTTTTTTTCTTTTTTTTTTTTCTTTTTTTTCTCAACGATTTCTTCGAAGTTCTCGCGATCTTTGAACAGTACACTATAGCACAGTATACCACACCATGGTACAGCAGAACGCATCATATCACAGCACAGCGAACGTTCGCCCGCTCGGTTATATTTGACGAAGGTTAATTATTTATGGGAAGATCGTAAAATTGTTAGACTGGACGACTTCGTAGAAAACATTAATTCGACATAGATACACATAGACAACTCGCCCATACTATCATCCATTATATACTTACACGTATGTATTTATATATGTACAGGGTGACTCAATTACTATTAACATTCCCGAGTAATTTTTCTTTATTTTAAATTTATTTCGTGTTAGTTCGTCGTTTAAACTTTAATAATTATTTTCTTTGTTCATTAATTAAATTTATTATTTAACAATGTCGTTCTTTGTTTTCGAGGGATGAGAGAAGGTTTAAAACAAATTAACAAAAGAAATAGAAACAAGAAGAATACGAATTTTTCATTACGAAGTATCGACAAGTTCTTTCGATAGACATTACATTTCTTTTTCTTTTTTTTTTTTTTATCGAGTTCTCAAGGTCATCGATATTTTTTCTTCCCCCCCCCTCTCTCTCTCTCTCTTTTCTTTCTTTTTTTAGAATCTTACGACTTTTCATTTTTTATCTTTTCTTTCTTATTTCGTACGAAGGAAAACAAAAATAAAATAAATAATATCACTAATAGAACGTTCAGAAAAATAATAGTTTTACTTAAACATTTTTAAGGGGGAAAAAAAAAATGTCCTCCCATTCACGCGATTACAACGACAGTCGTATCTTCTTCTTCTTCTTCTTCTTCTTTCTCTTATTTCCTCCTCTCTCTCATTTTTTTTTTTTCTTTCATTTTTCGTGATCGAAGTTAGAAAGAAAAAAAAATATACGACGAAGAGAAAAAACGATTGCATAAGGTTCGATAAAGAGAAGGGGTGGGTTCAAGATGGATGATCACTTATTATTTATACATCATAATTTTTTTTCTTTTTTTTTTTCTTTTTTTTTTCTTTGTACACGATTCATACCAGTTATCACATCTTGTAAACCCATGTTTGTAACGATATAGTTACATCGACTCTCACCCTATATATATGTACACACATACATATATATATATATATATATATATATATATATATATACATATATCGTACATATATTTATAACGAATCCATAATCACTTACGAATGAACATTCCGAAGAAATGAAAAAGTAAAGCATAGTCTTTAATCGAAACATTAATTCATAATAATTCATCCAGCCGGATATATGTAATACATACATATCTTTTTCGTAGTAAAAACGATCAGATAATCTCTCTCTCTCTCTCTCTTCTCCCTTCATTCGACTACTATCGACCCTTTAGCTTCAATCTCTTTACTCCACCTACCCCTTCTTCTTCTATCATCACAATTTCCTTTATGGATGATGTCTGATCGCTGCGATACACTTCTGAGTATAGCTTTTCGATCGATTCGTGATAATGAAGATGAAGAAGAAGAAGAAGATGAAGAGGAAGATGAAGAAGAAAAAACGTTAAAAAAATCGAAGAAAAAAAAAAAAACAGGAGAAACAAAAAAAAAAGTACAAAAATACAAGAAGGAAGAAAAGCTTGAAAATAAAAAAAAAAAAAAAAGAAAAATAAAAAAAGAAAAAGAAAAGAAATTCAAAGTCCGCGATCACGCGAAATCGATGAAGAGAGTTTGGTACAGAGAATCCGGTATCCGGTCGTAATACCTTGGATACGATCGAGTAAACGATCGGAAGAAGAGGAAAAAAAGAAAAAAGGCCACACACAAAAAAAAAAAAGAAAAAAAAAAGTAAACGAGACCGACGAGTTTTATCTGCTTGTAAATGATCCACCCCAGGATCTCTCCGAGGATATTTTTAATAAAATTAATTTCCAACTTTGACAGCATTTATCTCGAGCCTTTACGACGTTGACGATATTGTCAATGATTTCATTTGCTTTGATCACTAACTTTAATTTATATTAATTCACGCTCTAACGTATGGCAATTAAGGTGGATATATGCAAATTTTACGGTTTTATCTTTCACAAAATTATTCGCGACGTTTTCTTTTTACTCTTTCTTTCTTTCTTTCTTTTTTTTTTGTTCGTTTCGTCTCTCTCTCTCTCTCTCTCTCTCTCTCTCTCTCTGTCTCTCTCTTTGTTTCTTCTTTATCTACTTTCTTTCTTTTTTTTTTTAATGAAGAAAAAATATCTAAATTTGTTCGCGTTAAACGTAGCCCATCGTTGATCAATTAATTCGAAAGGTTTTTTTTTTTTTCAAATATTCATTTTATTATTGCAGTTTTTAATTTTAATTTTAATTTTAATCGTGATTTTATATTCGTTTTAAGCCGGGCCACAGGCCAATTATGACTGAGGTCGACTTTCTTGTGAACGATTAAATATGAATATCTCGAGTATTACGCGTAGTTAAACGATGTTTTTAGTTTTAAATTGTCGACAGATCTATGCGGCATACATAAACGTACACACACACACACACACACACACACACACACATATATATGTATATCGTTGAATAACGTTGCAGTAAAGCAGGGCCTTGTCGGGCCCGACCGTGACCGACCGCGATTCGACGAGTTGATCGCGTGACAGTTTTAAAGGTAAATAAATTCAAGCACGTAAGGCCGAGTAAATTCTCATTTGCGATTTGGTGTATTCCCTCTTATAATACTGATTGCGACCCGTTTTATCGAAGTGGTATAAATAAATGAGCGAATAAAAAAATTTTCAAATGAAAAATAAAAATCAAATGCAACGTCAGCGACGGTAGTACTAAAATTTCTCTACCACCCTCCACTCATCGTCAAGAAAAAAATAAATAAATAAATAAATAAAATAAAAAAGATAAACTCTCTCTCTCTCTCTCTCTCTCTCTCTCTCTCTCTCGGTTTTGATATTCATACTTTTTTTATTATTTCTTTTCTGTTTCGTCTCCTTAAACAAATTTTCTCGATATATCGACTTGGCGTTTCGAAGGGTTGATTAAAAAAAAAAAAAAAAGAAGAGAGAAGAAGATTGAGATTTATATACAAAAAAGTCGAGCTATATTTTTTTCTGCAATTTTTCTACTTTTTTTTACCTTTTTTTTTTTTAGATCGACGACAATAATAACAACTACGTGAACGATCGAGAAACAGGACGATTGGTAAAATCAATGAGAGAAAAAGAGATAGAGAGAGAGAGAGAGAAAGAGAGAAAAAGAGAGAGAGAGAATCGTTTAACAGAAACGAAGATCGATGTTGTCGGCACCTTTGAGCAAACGAGGACCCGACCAAGTCCGATGAAACATTCTCTCTCTCTCTCTCTCTCTCTCTCTCTCTCTCTCTCTCTCTCTATCTATCTATCTATCTCTCTCTGTGTATTATAGTATTATATCCTTTTACCCCTCTCTAGTAACCTCGACACCCCTCCCACCCTATTTCTATATCTCTTTCTCTCTCTTCTTCTCCGTGGGGGTCGATAAACCTGGTCAGTCCTAATCAGTGCTTCTCGAGTCTCTTATTGGTGGTATATCTGATGCATTATATATCCTACCTTACCCACCCTCTTCTCCTCTCAGTCCTCTTTCTCTACTTCTCACTCACCATTAACCATCACCTTTTATTTGTCCGGAGAATGATCTATCGTGGTAATATTGAAAAATGGTCTCCATTTTGGACCATTGCTTCCGAGGACGGATTTTAAAGATATATTTTGTGTGTTTGTGTGTGTGTTTTTTTATAAGTATACGAAGAAATTTTGATAGTCACGAGAGATTTTTTTTTGGATTAAATTATTAAAATAAGTAACTAAGAAATCTTGTAATATTGTTTTCGGAATGTAACAACAATATAGTAGAATGATAACAATATTGGTAATAATAATAATAATAATGATGATGATGATGATGATGACGACGATGATGATGACGTTGATGATGATGATAATTTTGGAATTTGATTGCAAAAAAAAAAAATGAATGAAAATCTTAAAGTAAAAGAAGGCGTCAGAGGATGACCAGTTTTGGAAAGGTAAACTTTGGAAGAAATTAATCGATACTACGAAAGATAAAAAAGAAGAATGAAAATAAAAGAAGAAAAGAGTAATAATAGTTCAGGAATTTTGTTGAAAAAAAAAAAGAAAGAAAGAAAGAAAGAAAGAAAAAAAATGAAAGAAAATAATTTAAATATAACAAGAGAGTAGAACATTATTACTATTACTACTACTACTACTACTACTATCGATAAAAATCAAAATAAAAATAATAATAATAATAATAATAATAAGAACAATAATAATTTTTCTTTACGTCCGATCATTTTTATATTCCATCGGAGCCGATTTGTCGGAACAAATTAATTAAGACTAATAATCCTTCTAACTATATTCTAGGAAATTCGATGGGAATGATTGGTTGAATGCGGCGACGTGAAAATGACGAAGAAGAAGAAGAAGAAGAAGAAGAAGAAGAAGAAGAAGAGGAAGAGGAAGAGGAAGAAGAAGAAGCAGAAACAAAAAGCAAAAAACGTTAGAAAAAAGAGAGACAAAAGTAAAAAAAGAAAAAGGGTGGAGAAGAGGTAATAAAAGAAAAGAAAAGAAAAGAAAAGAAAAGAAAAGAAAAGAAAAGAAAAAAAGAAAGAAAAGGGTTATACACACACACGGAGCGTGCATTCTCTAGGATAAAAGCGCCTTAGGCTAAATAATTCTATGCGGAATCTTAAGCGATCGGTTGGATATTAGATGGGTGAGAGGGGTGAGATCGGATGAAGGGGGAAGGGGGTGGAGTGGCTGACGAGGGGAAAAAGTGAGTATGTGAAACGTTGGCGAACCTGGTAAAGTTGTAAAAAATGTGAAACCAGCTAAAAGACACATACTATCTCTCTCTCTCTCTCTCTCTCTCTCTCTCTCTCTCTCTCTCTCTCTC
>NC_057708.1:1440528-1447496 GCF_014466175.1 Vespula pensylvanica | reverse complement strand
AAAAAAAAAAAAAAAAAGAAAAGAAAAAAAAAGGAAGAAACACACGCTTCCGCAGTATAAGAGACCTACGGAGTCGAGATGGTGTCTACGGTTCGCTGATTCGGGAGTTTCATTCGATATTGGTTAGAGATAAGAAATATGTCCTTGAAGTCTTGCGACTGGTTTAATTAAAACTCTCTTTCCCCCCCTCTCTCTCTCTCTCTCTCTCTCTCTTTCTCATTCTTTCTCTCTTTCTCTTTCTCTGATCATCGACTCATCCAGTCCTTTTATATCTCCTGGAAACTGTTCCTTTTCTCGTAGAAAAATTTCTTTCATTTCTTTCGCTCACGTAAATGTTATCAACGTGTTTGAAGAGAGAGAGAGAAAGAGAGAGAGAGAGAGAGGAATTAATCAGGATATTGGATAAGGACACTTCTGTCTAACTATCGACGATTCATCATCATTTATCTTATCGATTGGATATTAGAAATAAGTGATATTTTAAAAGAATTATTCAACGATCCTTCGATACATCTTTGAGCTAGCTAGTAATTACATTAATTATTGGTATCTATCGAAGCGATATAAAAAGAGTGAATTGTAATCGAATAGAGTGGATATTTATTGGTTGGGTGAGGGTGATGATGGTGGTCATGTAGGGGTAGTTTTGAGGGCTGGGAAATACAGTTTCGATTAGATCTTTTAATGAAATTTTTTTAACACGTTCGATGTGTATTTAATTTTCGACGACTGTGGAACGATTAATAATCTTGAGTGAATATATAAACCAGGACTTTATCCAGGACAAACCAGATCCAGGAGAAACCAGAATCTTCGATCGAAACGAAACGAAACGAAATGAAACGAAACGAAACGAAACGAAACGAAACGAAAGGAGAAGAAGAAAGTTGAAGAAGGCTGAAGGAGGATAATTCGGTGAGTAACGACTAAGTGCTTTCTCGAATGGTTAACCGCGTAAGAAGCTTAGGAGGTATTCTTGAACACCATGAACGAATGGGTCACACACCATAAAGACGAACGTATGAACTATATATATATTTGTATGTATATATATATATGTGTGTGTGTGTGTGTATGTGTATAAGTCGTCGGACCATAACAAAGTGATTCTTGATTCCAAGAGAATCTAACAAGAGGAATTGGATTTAGGTATAACTTTCAAACGATTTTCCATGGTTATTTTCTATCGGCTAACACGCTATAAACTTGAAAACTGGTGAATATGGTTTATGGGAAAAATCTTTGGGGCTTTTATCTTTTAACGGACTTTGATTATGGGATTTAACTTTATGGAGGATTGAAGTGGGGTCGGTTGGGTGGGTGGAGGGGGTTGGTGATAGGGGTGAAGAGGGAATTATCGTGGGCGATGACGACAGTTCTTTCTTTCGGTTATTGCTTTCTATAAGAAAGAGAGAGAAGAGAAGAAGATAGAGAATGGATTGTTACGATCTAGCAGAACTGCTGACAATGCTACACGGTATTATACTTGATTGATTTAAAGCTCTATCAATGATACTGTATCATTGAAAGACGAGATACTTGGTATTACACCAATTGATGTAATGACAGTACCGGAATGATATACCATAACGTTTTACTATGTGTTATATTAATATGTTTTATATTGATACGATACTGACGAACGATAGAGATTTATTTTTTTTTCTTTTTTTTTTTTTTTTTTACGTAACTAGTAATAGGAATATTTTATTAATATTACTTATAGATAGTGATATTGTATATGAATTGTTTATTCGTAATGTTGTTATATCTATGGTATTATATTTGATAGTTGTTATTAATAATTGCATTGGAAAGAAAATTATATATATTGCAATTGCAATATGTTTGTAATATATAATATATATATATATATTTATTTTATAATAATAATAAAAATAATAATATTAGTATATGTAAGAAAATGTGATACGAGGTCGAAAACAAATTTCAATCAGATTTAAATAGTCTGCCAAGGAGAAAGAGAGAAAGAGCCAAGTGTATATATATATATATTAAAAATAAATATATATATATAATATATATACTACATAACACCAATAATAATTATAGTAATAACAATAACAACAACAATAATAACATATGTAAAAAAAAGATATAATACGGTCAACAAAATATTTGATTCAAATTTAAAAAAAATCAACTAGAGAGAAAGAAAGAGAGAAACAAAGAGAGACAGAGATAACGAAAAAAAGAAAGAAAGAGAGAGAGAGAGAGAGAGAGAGAGAGAGAGGTATCTCAATGCGTGGGCGAATTGGCGTATGTCGAGAGGGAATCTTTCTAGTGTCTCTCCTCTCCTCTCACCCTTCCCCTACCCCCTTTTACTCCTCTTCTCACTCACTATATCTATCTATCGCACACTTACTATTTCCGCCTCTGCTTGGTCCATTCCTTCGTTCGTTCCTTCGTTCGTTTCTTAGTCACATACGATTTCAAATAACTTAACCAACACGTTTGGTATTACGTCTTGGTTTCGTTTATTTTCGAAAGGTTCTCAAATATAAGTGGCAAAGCCGAGCTCAGTGAACTGTAATACTCACTGTGTATAGTATTACTAAGCGAGTCCACAAAGGGATGAGGAAAATGTTGTTTGATGGAACAGATTGAGGATAGAGAGAGAGAGAGAGAGAGAAAGAGAGAGAGAGAGAGAGAGAGATGAAGTTACTGTGTACAGAAAGAAAGAAAGATAGAGAGAGAAAGAGAGATAGAGAGAGATAGAGATGAAGTTATTGGGTACAGAAAGAAAGAAAGAGATAGAGAGGGAAATAGAAAGAGATAGAATGATACAGAGGGGTTAGGTTAGGTGCGGAATGAGAGGATAGAAGGGTGGTATAAGAAACTTAAATGAAAAAGGAACGTGTTACGAGGAGTTGAAGACCCCAACGTTTATAGAGATATACCAGAATATGTTGTAAGACATCACCAGTCGTACTAACTGTGCTGGGCCACTGGGGGGAATTGAATCATCACGTCTAGCTCTACCTTTAACTCTAGATCTAGATCTATCTATCTATCTATCTATCTATCTATCTATCTATCTATCTATCTATCTATCTATCTATCTATCTATCTATCTGTCTATCTGTCTGTCTGTCCGTCTGTCTATCTATCTATCTATCTGTCTATTCGTTTGTTTATTTTCTTGTTTCTTGTTCTTATTTTCTTTCTTCATTTTTTAACCTCTTTTTGTATTCTTTTATTTATTTTAAAAGAGTGACACGCAGTTATTCTTCTTAGATTTTATGGATTAATTTTGAACGAATGATGAACGTGTTAACAGCTCCACACGGAAGTGAATAGTGTTGGTAAATAATTAGAGTGATATTTTTCTGAGAATAATATTTCTCTTCTCTCTTTCTCTCTCTCTTTTTTTTTCGTTTTTTTTTTTTTTTTTTTGGAGGGAGAAAAATATGAGAATAATGAATACACGTGTTTCAAGGTCGAAGTCTTTCAATCTTCCAATCACGAGTTATATAGGAAAGAGAAAGACAGAGAGAGAGGTAGGAGTTTAAGAAATGAAAAATAAAATAAAAGAAAAATTATAATCACTTGTCGATTGATGTTACTGATTAAAAATCAGTCTCTCTCTCTCTCTCTCTTTCTCCCTCTCCTTGTTCGTTTCTACTTGTTAAATTCGAAAGACACTTCATAAGAGATAATCTAAATTACTTTACATCATATCAATAATAAATAAATTTTCGAGTGATCGATTCAACGATTGAGATTTAAACGATTTAAATTTAATTTACGATTTAATGATCTCAATTTAACGATGATAATTACCTACACGATCGATAATAAATAAATTTTCGACGTTACGATTTTGACAGAATACATTTTAGATACAAACTACGTACCTTCTACATTTTATTATATACATATGTAATACATCTGTAATAAATAAATATATATATATATATATATATATATATATATATATACTCCAACTTAATTTTCACGTTATTAATATCTCCAATTTAATTCTCACTTTATTACATAGTTGATGTGTCCTATCAACGCGAAATATAATTGTGTAAGTGACCACTGTTCGGTATCGATTTTATATCCTCGATATATCCGTTCGATTAAATCTAGATCAAGAAAAAGGATTACGTGGTGTATCTAACGCAATCAGTGCAACATTTGAATCATGTTACGCGGATTGGTAAGGTAGGATAATGGAAGCTGTTGTAGTAGAGTGTGTATACGTAGAGGGGGAGGTGATAGTGATGGTGGTGGGTGTGTGAGAGAGAGAGAGAGAGAGAGAGAGAGAGAGAGAGAGAACAACTTCGTCACATTTCATTTAAGGGATCATAAACAAATATACGTATTGACGTATGTCTGCGATCAAATTCGAATTAATCGAATTAATCATTCATTGAGATCATTTTTATATTACCAATCCCTCACCCCACTAATATAATTTTTTTCATCTATACACCTATCATTTTTTTTTTTATTTCTCTCGTAATAATAAAATCGATAGAATATATTCTTTGATTTCGATGGGTCTTCTTAATGTATATGTGTATTTGTTGTGAATATATATATATATGTGTGTGTGTTTATGTATGTATGTGTGCGGGAAGACTATATATATATATATATATATATATATATATATATATATGTGGGAAACAAAAATAAACGGAGACAGAAAAGTATCAGTTCATTGTGCGTTCTTTTTAGATCTTATGGATCTATGCCAACGAGAAAAAACCTCTCTCTCTCTCTCTCTCTCTCTCTCTCTCTCTCTCTCTCTCTCTCTCTCTCTCTTTCTTTTTATTTTTCTTTATCTATCTGTCTCTGTCTTTCTCTCATTCCCTCTCTCTCTCTCTCTTTCGCGAGTCTTCGAGTCTGGGCTGACTACTATTCACAGACCGACGACAAATTTCATCGATTCGTTTCGCTCGCTAACCAGTTCAACATTGATCTACCATTAATACATTTTTAATCCATCTTCAGTCTGCCTCTCATCGATTTATGATAAATCACAATTACATTTTTGAAACATTTCAAGATAAAAACATTCAAAACTTTCATTTAATCTCGAATTTACGATATCTAGGAGCAAACTTTGGATTTTTTTTTTTTTTTTTTTGATTAATTCGCAAAATAAAAGGATAATTTTCTTTATGACGTAATTGATTAATTTTTATTCCTATTTTTTTTTTTTTTTTTTTTTTTTTTTTTTTTTTTTTTTTTTTTGAAGAAGAGAGAGAGAGAGATCATTTAGAATTGTTAATCTTTTTTTATTTCCTTTTTCTTTTAATAATTTAGTTTTTAATAAGTTTTAATAAATGTAAATTTCTTAATAATTTTTTTTTAATACAGTGAAATATATATATATATAAAAGAAGAAAATAAAGACATACACGTGTAACATACACGGTGTAAAAAGAAAATGTAGATCAATCTCGAGTTCGAAGAGAAAATGACGATAAGAACTTTCTTTCTCATTTTTCTTCTTTTTTTTTTTTTTTTATTCTGATCCACTTCATACAACTTGAATTGAATTGAATTTTAATGAATTTAATGATAAATTATAAATTTATTAAAATATGAAGAAGGAAAGTATATATACGAAATATTTTTCTTTTTTTGTTTCTTCTTCTTTCGTTAAATCGAATCACCGTCATTTAATTATATCCATCGTCCAATATTTTTGGATATCATATGGTATTTTAATAGATATCGATAGTAACGTGTATACGCTTATAGATAGATCGTTAGATCGTTTGATCGTTATAGACTTAGAGAGATAGACTTGTGATAATATACAGATAAACTTATGTTGGTTATACTCAAACGTTACTGGTTAATATCGTCGAAAACGGTTAGACTATTCGTACTACTAATCGGAGGATTTATTATGTTTCTTTAGAGATACTTCGATTTATGTACGATAGACCAAAATGAGTTAGAACAGAATGGAAAAATAGATGGATAGACATATAGATAGTTAAATAGATAGATAGATAGATAGATAGATAGATAGGAACTATTGGCCTATATATCGTGTATATGTTTGTCATCATTGTATATATATATATATATATATATATATATATATATATTGTATTGTATTATCGTATTATGTTGTGTGTATATATTAAATGTATTTTATGTATTATGCATATCGTATTATATTTTGTAAATATTGTATTTATTGTATGTATTATATATATATATATATTATATATATTGTATATATATAATATATATATTATACGTATTATGTATATTGTATATATTGTATATATTATATGCATTGTATGTATTATATATATTGTATATATATTTTTTTAATTTACTTAGTTTTTTTTCTTTTTTAAATTATCTTCATACAAAAGATTATTCAAATCCGGAAGAACGGAGAAAGAGAAAGAGAAAGAGAAAGAGAGAAAGAGAGATTAAACTCTCCATGTGACTAATAATAATTAGGACATCTCTCGAATTAGAATACAGCTTCCGCTAACGACGGAAAAAGAAAAAGGATTAGAAGACGTTAAGAAGAACAAAAAAAAAAAAAAAGAAAAAGAAGAAGGAGAAGACGTGAGGACGTGAAGAAGAAGAAGATGTAGTAAAAGAAGAAGAAGGACTGAAGAAGACAAAAATAGAAACGTTCAGCGGATTCGTTTCTTACTAGTTTAGTCTTCGGTGCGTTTAACTTTGGTTTTGAACGGTAATGTAAGTCAATTATCGTTCTGTGTCGTCTACTTTATAATTTACCTTGAACGATTTACGATCCAATTCAAACACGAACGTCCTAAGCCACTAACACTTATCCATATACATACATATATACATATAGACACAAATATATATATATATATATATATATATATATATGTATATATACATATATATAAATTAGCATAGTGACGTAGTTTCTCACGTAAATACATATTTAAATATATTATCATATACATATATATATATATATA
>NC_057708.1:1426880-1439380 GCF_014466175.1 Vespula pensylvanica | reverse complement strand
AAAGAAAAATGAAACCATGCAAGTGCCGACCTTCTGACTGACTTTTAGGTATCATTAAAATGAACATTCAATTTAAAGCGAGGTGAGTGCCTTTGAGATTACGAAATCGATTAGGTAGATCGGATTGGATCACTTTGTAATGGAGGATCAACGACCACCTATAGATCTTTGACAATGATCTTTTGATGACTTCGTCCATTCACTGAGAAAGAGAAAGAAAGATAAAAAAAGATAAAGAAAAAGAGACAGAGAAAGAAAATACGAGTCTCAAAGTCAATCTTGACGAGTTTTGGTTCAACTTCTTTTCATTTTATATATATATATATATATATATATATAATTTTTTTTATTTTTTTTTACGCTCTTCTTTTTTTTATATATCTTTCAGTTTATATATATACATATATTTTTTTCTTTTCTTTAATTTTTTTATGCTCTTTTTTTTTATCCCGTTCTCCTTTCGTTTTCTTTTTTTTTTCTTCTCTTTTTTTTTTTTTTATTGCCGGTTTCTGATATCGAAGAAGGAAATGTTGATATCATTACGTGCATATATACATGTGTGTGTTTTTGAATATGAGAGAGAGAGAGAAAGAGAGAGAAAGAGAGAAAGAGAGTTTGTGGTTTTTTCCGGTATAACGACATCGTTTCGTTCAACTTCAATGAGAATCGGTGTCAATGTACTGTCCCTCGGAATATTTTGTATTATTCGTATAATAAAAAATGTTAATACACTGTAATGTCATTTATAATATACATAGTATGTATGTATATAAAAAAATATGTGTATATATATATATATATATATATATATATATATATATATATTTCGTAAACATTACATTTTATATCGTCATGGTGAATTCAATCATTACTTCATTAAATTGTTTTAAAATACTATTTTAATATAATTTGTTTTAATATAATAATTATTGAATTTTAATATTATTACAAACAATATTTGAATAAATCTATAACAGTGTCTTAACGCAATTATAATTTTCATATTGCATAATTTCTTTTTTCTTCTGTTTTATTTATTTATCGAGTAGAATCGAGGAAAAAAAGAAATGAGAAGATTGATGATAGATAAATTATTTAATAAAGAAGAAGAGGAAAAAAAAGAGAAGAGAAAAAAGGACAAAGGTAATTCGTAACAAAAGAAAAAAATGTAATTCGTAAGTGTCTCTTTTAAAGAAGTTATCAAAGAAAGTAAAAAGAAAAGAGACAAAATGAAATAAAAAATAAAATATAAAAAATAAAAAAACAGAAAAAGAAAAATAGAGAGAAAGAGAAAGAGAGAGACAGAGAGAGAGAGAGAGAGAGAGAGAGAGAGAGAGATCATAAATAAAAAGGAGTTAAAAAGTTTCTACCGAATTCGATATAATTTCAATAAAATTCAAGATCATCGATTACGAACGAGATACGTCATGAACTAAGGAATCTAATAATTACGTTTGAGAAAGATGTTAGAAATGTGTAATGCTATCGTAATCCCTTTTGCACGCGAAGATTAGATAATCGTATAGCGTCTCTTCTATGGTAAATACCAGACACAAGGTGTGTATATATAAAATGTAAATACATACACAACATATCTATATCTATATATACATATATATATATATATAGTGCATATATATGTATATATATATATACATAAGTTATATACAAAACGTTAAACTGCACGTAGGGAAAAGATTGCGAAAGAAGATAAGAGTAGTGTAACATGATTTACAAAGTTATCGGCTCGATCTCTTTCTATCTCTCTCTTTCACACGTAAGTACACACATATACACACATACTCTTTCTCTCTCTCTCTCTCTCTCTCTCTCTCTCTTTCTGTTTCTGACTCTATCTATCTTTCTCTTTGAATCTCTTTCGTTCTCTCTCGTTGTCTGTCTCCCTCTTTTTACACGAGCAATTCTTGGCACCCACGCTAGCAGTAACAACGATGCATGCTGAGCGACCGATTACCACGGTGCTGGTTTTAATTGAAATATCCCGGACGTAGGTTACTCCAATGATATTAATGTCCAAAAGATGACAAGAGTCGAGATTTTTTATTGAGTTATTATATCTGCAATTTTACGGTAATATCTTTCTATAAGTGTGTATGTATATTGTAATATATGTATAATACGAAATATGTCTGCTGCTGTGTGTGTGTGTGTGTGTGTGTGTGTGTGTGTGTGTAGGTTTATAATATAAATTATATATATATATATATATATGTATTTATAATTGGAAAAATTGTAAATTGTATATATATAATTTATTAATATGATTTTTATTTATAGTATATTTGTAATATACTGTATATATGGAATTTTATAGAATTACATATATATGTTATATATATATATTATATATATAATATATGTTGTATAATATAGATTAATTAAATAGTATAGATAATAATAGAATACATAGTATATATATATATATATATATATATATATATATATTACATATATATTCTATATATACAGTACATTTATATTACAATAATCGAACGAACTTAACTTTGATTTTAAATTCAGTTTGAAATATAAATTTTTCACTGGAATTTTCTTCTTTTGTTTGCTTATCCATTTTATCATAATAACGTATTATAATAATAACAATATCGACTATCACTTCCATCGATTCTTTCCCTTCTACGATTTGACAAATATGAAGAAAAAAAAAAAAAATAAGAAAATAAAAAAAATGAAAAAAGAAAAAAGAGAAAAGAGAGAAAAAGATACTGGATACAAGAAAAATAGAATTATCATATTTCACAAGTACTTAACAACACGTAATGATATATGTTTGATACGTTAGAACATTGTCGTAGGATTATCGTAATACATATGTATCTATAGAAGTTAGAACGATCTCGATTTATACTATTCGAAATGAATCCACGTGCAATGATGATAAATGAAGCTATGATTCGCGTTTCGCATATAGCAAAGTCCATGTAGAATTGCTTAACACCTTTATCGCGAATAAAAGAGTTTAAACTGTCGGCACCGGTGTCCATACAGAAAGCTTTACGAATCGCTACTATGTGCTTACTTACTTCTTCCGAGTATAAACGTATGTGTATATGTGTGTAAATACGTGTATATATGTGTATATGTATGTTGTTTATACGTGTGTATGTGAGTATATGTTTGTTACGTGTACGTGTGTATATGTATATGTAGGTATGTCTACGTGAAGGCTCGGTTTCGAGATTAAAGATACGTGAGCTTAGATAGCCGAGAATAAATGCGACGAGCTGTCTTATGTATCTCGTACTAAGAGAGAAATATATATATATATAAATGTGTGTGTGTGTGTGTGTGTGTAATCTATAATTTAATATATATATATTTAATATATATATATATATATAATCTAGAATAGTTTAATATATATTTAATACATATATATATATAATCTATAATAGTTTAATATATATATTTAATATATATATATATTTTTTTTCTTATTGTAATCGTACGTACTTAATTTTGATTTTAGATTTAGATTGAAATATAAATTTTTTATTTGGATTTTCTTTTATTTTTTGTATTATTTACACACACACACACACACACACACACACACACACACACACACACACACACACATATACATGTAAAATTTTAAATTGTAAATTTAGAGGTATCAAAAATTTCGTAGAGATAATTTATTTACGATGAAGTGATGAAAGTTTATTTTATAATCAAAAAAAAAAAAAAAAAAAAAAAAAGAAAAGAAAAGAAAGAAAAAAAAAGAAAGAAAAAAGAAAAAAAAAAAAAATAGAAAAAAGAAAATATTGGTGCTAATATCGCACAAAGGAAGCTTTCATTCTGCAATGGTAACGAAAGTTGCAAGCCTAGTGCATATTTTGGCATGTGCATTAACGCGAGTTGCCAAATGCAATCATTTCATCTACATTTCAGAGAGATGTGGAGTCAGAGTAAAGAGAAAAAGAGAAAGAGAGAGAGACAGAGAGAGACAGAGAGAGACAGAGAGAGACAGAGAGAGAGAGAATGAGTTAGTGAGTAAGAGAGTGAGTATCTACAAATATAACGTTAGAATGTAAGGCGACGATGGAATAATTTTTGTTATTTTCTGTCGTCACATATATATCCTCCATTTCCATTTCGTAGTTTCTAAATTTATTCTAATCGTCGTTATAGCGAATATTTTAACGTATGTCCTTAATAAACATTATTTCAATATTATAATAATAATAATAATATTATTATTATTACTATTATTTTGTTAAAACGTCAATATATATTTTTCTATACTATTATCATCATTGTTAATTAATTGTTTATTAAATTTTTGTTTATATATTATTGTATTACATATAAAATATCGTATCATTAATACCGTTACTATTGTCATCATCATTTATTATTTCATTGATATTATCGTAAAAAAAGAAAAAAAAAAAAAAGAAAAAGAAAGAAAACTGAAAGAAATTTAATTTTCCGAGAAATTTTGTATAATCCATTATCATCGTAATTTCGTTCATATCACTTTCAATCATAGATTTTTATTTCCGTATTGAATAAATAATAATTTTCTATCTCTCTCTCTCTCTCTCTCTCTCTCTCTCTCTCTCTCCCTCTTCCTCTCTTTCTGTCCCTCTAGCAGCTGCCTCGGTAGTGTAATTATTAAGATTTATGATATAATCGTTGCTTAATTAATCAAAAGCACGACGACCTGATTCTGTCCCTAGTGCTTTCAACGAGAGACTTGACAACACACGTACACACACACACACACACACACACATACTTTCTCTCTTTCTCTCTCTTCTCTTTATTGCAGCTGCAAGCTTCGACGAAGTACCCGATAGTAAAGATGAATAATAGCCGAAAAAGTTCACCCCTTTGATTGATCATACAAGAGTTTAGCCAAGATCGGATCTCTTAAGTGGAATTTTATTATATACTATCGATCGATACTATCTATTTGCTCTCAACAGTTCTTTACGTCTAAATAATGTATCACTACTACATACATATTCGTCGGTTAGTTGCCACTCTAACTTGAGCTCACGTTTTATCGTAGCCGATATTACGTGCGTTCTAACACTGTACACCATACGTCTCTTGATTTATGAGCTCTACCTATAACTTCGAAGTGAAACAACGACAACACAAAAACAAAAAAGGAAGAAAGTAAGAACGTATAAGAGAAAAAAAAAAAAAAAAAAGAAATAAATAAAGTAACAAACAAAAACAGTCGAAAACCAAAAGGAAGGGAAAAAAAGAAGATACGAGATAGTTCCGACTAATAAATCTCTTCTAACTACTTTGCGGATTTTTTTCAAGTCAGGAGTCATCCAACATGACACAGAGAAAAAAAGTACCTATGTGCTTAGCTACTAGATATATAGTGAGAACTCGAAGTGAGAAAATGAAAGACAGAGATAGATAGATAGATAGATAGATAGATAGAGAAAGAGATAGAAGAGAGGATATATGTGCGGAATAAAATGAAGTGGCATTCGTAACAGCAATTTGTCAACCACAATAAGATTTCATGATTTAAGGACATCGATTGACCTCGTACGATTCATTACTGTATTCCGCACCCTCGATTTTCAAGCCCTCGTACTTCGCACTACGTTTTTTGTCCTTCTCTTTCTCACTTATGACCACCCCAACAACATCGTCCTATAACCATTTCTATGAATAAAAGAGAGATGAGAGATTCTACGGTACGACGTGAACGTTCGTAATAAGAATTTGTCAATCCCCGAAAAAATGTCACGATTCAAGTACTACACGCCAATTGACTTGGTACAAATTCATTATTGCATTCCGCATCTTTGATTTTCAAGCCCTCGTATTCGACACTTCGTGTTCGATCTTCTTTCTTTCATTTATATTCACCCCAATAACGTTGCTCTATACCACACGTACGAGTAAGAAAGAGACAAAAGAGTATGAAACGAAGTGACGTTACTAATAGCAATTTGTCAAAGCCCAACAAGATTTGACTACTTAAGGACTATAATCCTTATACGCTAATTGACCTCGTACAATTCATTATTGCATTCCGCACCCTCGATTTTCAAGCCCTCGTACCTCGCACTTCCTTTTTTGTCCTTCCCTTTCTTACTTATGTTCACCCCAACAATATCGTACGAGTAAAAGAGACGAAAGAGAGAAAGTAACTGTCAATCTGTCAACCCAAAAAATATTTCACGATTTAAAGACAACAAGCAAATTGATCTCGTGCGATCAATTATTCCATTCGATTCCAACACCCTTTCCAATTCTCAACAGGCTAGAATATCAATCCCAAAAGTTAATTCTGATTGTCTAAGCTCTTTTCAATCTTGTTTTACACGAAATAACATCAGTCCTATGTCATTCAGATTGAACAGAAAGATATTCCATGAACCCGTTTGTAAAAGGAAATATAATAATTGTCAACCCAAATAAGATAAAAATATTTCACGATTTAAGAAGACCGCACAAATTGATCTTGTACAATTCGGTATTGTATTCCGCACCCCTTCAATTTTCAACACCCTGCTAAATCCCATTTGAACTAAAGTCCCTTCCCTTATTTTCACCCTACCCACTTTATCGTCGTCCTTCCCTTTCTTCACTCGAGTTCACCCTACAGCATATCGTTCTATACCACTTACACTTGACTTGACTCGCTAAAGATTTAGGACCGGTCGTGCCGACATTAAGTGGCCTCTCTCTCTCTCTCTCTCTCTCTCTCTCTCTCTCTCTCTCTCTCTCTCTCTCTTTCTCTTTTTCTTTTCCTTTCTATTCTTTTTCTTCTTCTTCGTCTTCCTCTTTTTAACTGTTGACCACCAGTACCAAAGGAATACCAATAACAAGCGTTGCCGCTGTTGCTCTCCCACCGTCCACCGAAGGATCCATCATCGATCCCTTTTGTTCATAGTGGGATCCCTATTAGCCAGCTATCTCGTTCTTCCCTTTTGAGTATATACGCTTTGTTTGTTTTATTTCTTCATTTTTGTTTTAGCTTTTGTTTCCTTCCTTTTTTCTTTCTTTTCTTTTCTCTTTCCTGCTTTTTTTTTTCTTATTGTTATTATTATTACTATTATTATTATTATTCTATGAGCTCTATCTTCTTTTCTTTTATTTATTGATTTACTTTTTTGTCTGTTTTTTGTTTTGCCTTGTTTATTTTTTTTTCTTTTTCTTTTTTCTTACGTCTTGTCCATGTCTCGAGACTGACCACCCACATTATGAGTTTCTAGGCTGTTTCTTTCTCTCTCTTGCTCTCTCTTTCTTGCTTGCTTGTTCTCTCTCTTTCTCTCTCTTCTTCTTTTTCGCGTAGGGTGGGCCGAAGACAGGTGGGGGAGGGTATGAGGAGGGAACTTAGCCAGAAAACAAACGGCTGTGATCATTTACTTCTCTCGTTATAGTCCTCCATTTAATTATACCATTCCTTTGGTACCTTTGTAATTAGTCTTGTAATATCGTCCATTCGAAGAAAACTATGGGTGGGCAGGGGTGAACATAAGGGTTGGGCCTGGGAAGAGAGGGGTAGGACAACGAGAGATGTTAAATGTTAAATGTTGAATGTTAAGTTGTTCACGAGTTCAAGGGTTCCTTTCTTTTATTTTTTTTTTCTTCGTTGAAATGTTAAACAAATTTTCAACCCTCCAAAAAAAGAATATTGATCGATTTGTTATTCGTGGTTGTTATACTTTTCGATGACGATAATCGATTATTGAATTTTCATTTTTTGTTGAACGAAATGTTAACTTTTTATACTTAACAAAAACGAGACACGTTATCGACAATTTTTATTTCTCTTGTACAATAATCAATACGTAATAAATTCAATAGTCGATTTATTTTTTGTTGAAACTCTTCGACCATAGAAACTTTCGAAGGAACGAACGAGCAATAAATAAATAAATACATAAATAAATACATAAACTAAAATGAAAGAAAAAAATAAATAAAAAAAGAAAGTGACCCTATTTATTTGTAGTCGTCGGGTAGTCGAACAGATCAAAAAAGAGAAAAGAAAAAGAGAAAAAATAAAAAGAAAGGAAAAAGTAAAAAAAAAAAAAAAAAGAAAAAAGAAAGAGAAAAAAAATATATCAATAATGATGAAGCAAGGGGCATTAAATTATCGATTCATACACGTCCATGCTTCTTACGAGCTCGTTACGAAACGATCGAGTTATTCACAACGGGGAGGCACACGCTTCGCGTTACGTGAGATGTAAGATGTATTTCTACCTACGCGTAAAAGAGAGAGACATACATACATATATATATATATATATATATATATATATATATATACATAAATATATATATATATATATACACCAAAAAAAAAAGAGGAAAGAAAAACTAAAACTAAACCTAAAAAAAAAAGAAAAGAAAAAAAAAAAAAAAAATAAAGAAAAAAAAATTAGTAAGTTAGTCACCATCGTCTACGTTCACGTCCACGTCCACGTCCACGTCTACGTCCACGTCGTCGTCGTCGTCGTCGTCGTATTTATTAATTTTATGGGATTTTATGGAGAAGGTGGAGCAAGAGTCGATGTCGCTTCTGCCTATTCATCATCGGCCATTTCCAAGAGTATTCCGGTAATAATTCAGAATTTCATGGGGTACGTTGCAAGAAAGAGAGAGAAAGAGAGAGAGAGATAGAGATAGAGAGAGATAGAGATAGAGAGAGAGAGAGAGAGAGAGAGAGAAAGAGAGAAAGAAATTCTTTAGCATAGGACGAAGGAAGCAGCTGTCGTCGAAGGGCACGAGCGATTTTCTTGCTTCGCCTTTTATATATAAGGTAGGTAAAATACGTGGGATCGTTTCTATGTTAACGAGAATCCAATTAACAGCATTATATCCTTATCTCTTTCTCTCTTTCTCTCTCTCTCTCTCTCTCTCTCTCTCTTTCTTCTTGTATCCAACACCCCAGCAACCCTCACTCCACCTCCCCATGCCTTCCCCCGCCCATTGCCCCAGGGAACTCTTTAAACTCGACTACGAGTCAATTTGATCGTAATGTCTAATGGTATATGTAAAATAATATATAATGGGATGTCGCAATTAGATCGTTTTTTCCTTATTTTCACTCTCTCTTCTTCTGATTTTGTTTCTTTTCTTTCTTTCTTTCTTTCTTTTTTTTTTTTTTTTAAGTAATCGATTATTAATTGATTTAATTCAATGGAGGATGTATAGTGCAGTATTTAGAGTTCGTGGGATATATTAGACGATATTTATATTTGTAGATATATATCTATAGTTATATAGTATATAATACTATAGATATGAAGATTATTATTATAATCAAATTAAAAAATTAATTATGTATATATGTGTGTGTGTGTGTGTGTGTGTGTGTGTGTGTGTGTGTATGTATGTATATATATATAGGGTATCCCCTTTTCTCTTCTTTTCCTTTCTCCCTTCCAAAAAAAATTGTGACATAGATCTAAAAATTAATGATTTAGTTTTATACGATACTGTCCGATCTAAATATATACGTGAGATAATTTCTCTAAGTATTAAAAATGTACAATATCTTTGGAATAAATCTTGAAACGTATGGATAGGACAGGAAAAATTGGAAAGGGTCGGGTCAATGCGACTAAGGTCGGGTCGGGTCAAGTCGGGTCGACTCGACTCGAATCGGTTTTAGGTTAAGTTTCATAGATACCCGGAAATTTCCGATGGCGACCGAAAATTTACGAAGATGTACGAAAATCGCCGAATATTTCCGAAGACGATTGAAATTAGCCGAAAATCAACGAAGACGCGTAGAAATTGCCAAATATTTCCAAAGATTGCTGAAGATCGGCTATCAAAAAAGAAAAAAAAAAAAAACCGAAGTTAAACGAAGATTGTCGAAGATAATCGATTCAATTTCGATATTCAAAATCGATATTCAATTTTTCTTTCCTATCTCTCTCTTTCTCACTTTTTTCTTTTATTTGTAACAATAATAACAATAATAATAATAATTATTATTATCATTATTTTGTTTCTTTTTTCACGTTAAAACATTTTCAGACACCCGTTATATTCGTCTTCAATGAAGTTCTCTGAAAGAAAGTCGCGTTTCTTAAACGTATATACACAGTTCAGAGACAGTGAATGAAAGAGAGACAAAAAGAGAAAGAGAAAAAGAGAGACAGAGAGAAAGAAAGAGAGAGAAAGAAAAAGAGAGATAATGCTAATTTGGCAATTTCAAGAGTTTATCTCCATGCAATCTTGTTCGTTTTCTCTCTTGGAATAGCTATTAAGATAAAAGCCATCTAATAAAATCTGTTTCTTTCAGTTTGTGATAGTGATCGCGAATGAAGAGATGGAGATAGAGAGACAGAGTAAGAGAATGAGAAAGAGAGAGAAAGAGAGAGAGAGAGAGAGAGAGAGAGAGACAGAGAGAGAGAGAGAGAGAGAGAGAGAGAGAGAGAGAGAGATAAAGAAAAAAAAGTTGTCCGATAAGATCTTCGATGTAACTATGTATAGTATAAGTACATATATATGTATGTGTCTGTATATATATATACACACACACACATATATATATATGTATTTATAATCGTTAATTATATAAGGAAGAACGAAACTATTTAGTCGAATAATAAAATATCATAAAGATTATTTTAGATTTTTAATTGACTCGTTTCGTTCTAATACCCACACATATTTACGTTCGTGTACCGTTCGATATTGAAAAAAAAAAAAAGAAAAGAAAAAGAACCGCTCCATATCTTTCTATTTATTTATTTTCTTGTTTTGTTTTTACGAACAAATGTACTATCGAACGAAATTCGTTCGATTTTTAAATGGATAATGTAAATTTTAATCGTACGTTTATTATAGATGGCGTTCCAATCGAGATAACCTATAATCGTAGTGATTTTATTTTTTAATGAGAATCGATATTTTACGTCGTAAGAGAAACTGTAATAGAACTTTAAATCCTCTTCTCTCCTCTCCTCTCTCACTGCTCTCTTAAATGAGTATCTAGATTTTATATATTATTTCATCGATATTCCATCGTTGGAATTATGGCGTCTTCAAGTTTAACGAACCGTGTAATCCAGCAATAATACGATCAACTTTTCTTATATAAACATTTTCTTATAACCAATGGAATGGTCGATCCATTATTTTTTTTCTATTCTTTTTTTCTTTTTTAATTCTAATTTCTTTTTTCTTTCTTTTCTTTTTTTTTTTTTTTTTCATTCATTTTTTATCCTTATCTCCGTTCACACAGTTTGGAAATTTGAAATCTTTCGAAGGCACAACGTCCTTAGAAAATCATAAACGAACGTTATTACGATTAAACAGTTCGTTAAACTTCAAAGTGCCATAACTCCTGTCGAATGTCGTTAGAAAGGATAGTCGTTGTATTCGTATCGACATTTTCTACGACTTTCGTTAAACATAAAATATCGATTTTAAGTATAAAATGTCGAGGAATAGAAAAAAAGGAATAAAAGTAACGAATGATAAAAAAGAAAAAAGATTTCGTCGATAAGAAAACTGACGACAAATGGTTGACGTTGTACGACGTTAAATTTCACGAAGAAATTTTATTCGAAAATATTTATATATATATATATATTTTTTTTTTTAATAATACCGATTTTTTACGATATAAATTTTACTCGAAAAAAAATATATATATATTTTTTTTTATAATACCAATTCTTTACGATATAAATTTTATTCGGAAATATATTTCATTTTTATTTTTTATAATAACAATTTTAGCATCGTAAATATTTATACATTGTCATTAATACACCTGCACGCACTATAATTGGAATACAGTGCAATTAGGTTTACGTACATCACGTACATTGGTCTGCATATGATTTAATATTTAGATCGTACCATAATAAAGATCTCATATATCCCCCCACCCCGTTTCATATACTCATAACATCACGTACAATCCTTAAGATTTCTCTTCGAATATTTTCTCGTCGTTAAATGACATTCCAACGATTATATCTGTACCATTTAATAATCTTGTACATTACAAAAAAAAAAAAATAAATAAATAAAAAATAAAAAGAAATAAAAAAGAAAATAAAAAAAAAATAATTACATTGATCGAAAGAATGTGTCGATTGAACGATCGATAAAGAAAAAAAAAAGAAAATGAAGTAAATAAGGAAAAATATATATATATATATATATATATATCAATGAATTAAATGCAACAGTGTAAGTATAAAAAGCAAAAGTGAGAACGTGCAATTTAAATGTTTAAGTGTTTAAGTGTTTAAGTAGTCTCTCTCCGTCTCTCTCTATCTCTCTCTTCGACGATTACATGAATAATAATTAAGTATAATTATGCAAAACTTGATAAGCTTAAAGATAAAGTCAAAGAGAATATTCGAAAAAAATTTCCTTTTTTTTTTTAATTTTTGAAAACGTTATTCTTTTAAATATAATACGTATAAAGCTCGATAGGGTTAACGCGACAACGGCAGAAGATATTTTTTTTTTTTTTTTTTTTTTTTTTTTTT
>NC_057708.1:1426333-1426783 GCF_014466175.1 Vespula pensylvanica | reverse complement strand
TTTTTTTTTTTTTTTTTTTTTTTTCTTTTAAATGTAATACACGTAAAACTTGACGCGACGAGAATATAACTTCATCTTCACCTTTCGAAAATTTTTAACGTCGTTACATTTAATAAAATGAAAACTTTCGTTACACTTTCAAATATAATACGTTTGAAACTTGACTGAGCTTAACGATGACTTTGAAATAACTTTCAAAAAAAAAAAAAAAAAAGAGAAGAAAAATAATATTTACATCGTTACGAAAATGATCAATAGAACAAAAGACGTCATTAAAAGAGAACAATGATTGTAAAAAAAAAAAAAGAAAAGAAAATATTTATATATAAAACTAATTAAAAGGATTGAAAGAAAAAAGAAATTGCGAAGACATTATACACACGTATAAATATAAAAGAATATATATACGTTATATAATTACATATATATTAAAATAATATATATATATAT
>NC_057708.1:1424043-1424682 GCF_014466175.1 Vespula pensylvanica | reverse complement strand
CAGACAGACAGAGAAAACGAGAGAGAGAGAGAGAGAGAGAGAGAAAAAATTTCGAGTTGGCAATGTCGGTCACGATCTCGCGATACCTCCTGATAATTCGGTCTTTGCCTAATCGCAATAATAGTGATAAGAAACAGAGAAAGAGTGAGAGAAAGAGAGAGAGAGAGAGAGAGAGAGAGAGAGAGAGAGAGAGAGATACAGAGAAAAAGAGAGAGAGAGAGGGAGAGAGAGAGAGAGATATACATATGTACGATTACATATTCGATTCCCTCAAAACTTCCGTAGCGTTATCGTAACTTCTCAGCGATAGATTTATTACATCGGCCGCCATTGCTCTCTCGTTTCTAATTTTTTTTCATTCTTTTTTTTTCTCTATTCTTCTCCCTCTTTCCTCCTGCTCCAACACCTCCTTCGTCATCATCTTCGTCTTCGTCTTCGTCTTCGTCTTCGTCTTCGTCTTCGTTTTCGTATTATATCGTGTGTCTCGTTTCGAACGAAATGGATTCTTTCTAAATCTTCGATCGAATTTTATTTTGTTGGATTTAATGAAAAAGAAAGAGATGGAAGAAAGTAATGAAAGTAATTCTTTCGAATAAAATTTCTCGAATTTTTGTATCGTGTGTCTCGTTTCGAACGAAA
>NC_057708.1:1417367-1423830 GCF_014466175.1 Vespula pensylvanica | reverse complement strand
CTCTCTCTCTCTCTCTCTCTCTTTCTCTATGAATTAGCTGCGATAAATATCGTAAACCTCCCTGAAAAAACCTCCCCTCCAGCCCCAGCACACCGATCACGTTTGTTTGAAACATTTGTTAGTAAAACCTATAAGATCGAAGATATTCGATCGTATATCGTTTATAAATGAAACACACGCATCCGGTATATATATTATGTATCGACGATATTTTTGGAGAAAGAGAGAGAGAGAGAGAGAGAGAGAGAGAGAGAGAGAGAAAAGAAAAAAAAAAGGAAAAAGAATCGAAGAAAGAAAGAAAAAGGAGAGAGAGAGAGAGAGAGAGACCAAAAAGAAAAAGAAAATGAAAACTGATTAACGATATGATGCCGTAATAAAATAAAAATGTAATTAATTAAATTTTTACTACTCGATCCACAATAATAAGAACAATAACAATAACGATAATAATATTAATAAAGAGAAATACGAGAAATTAAGATCGAACGAATTAACTGTATCTAAACACACCCATAACAAAAAAAGATCGCTGAGAAGAAAAGAAAAGAATTGAAAAAAATAGAAAAAGATAAAAAAAAGAAAAAACAGAAGAAGAAGAAGAAGAAAAGAGAAGAAAGAAGTAGAAGAGACAAATAGAGAGAGAGAGAGAGAGAGAGAGAGAGAGAGAGAGAGAGAGAGAGAGAGAGAGAGAGAGAGAGAGAGAGAGAGAGAGAAAAGAAAAAAAAAAGAGAAGAAAAAGAAGAGTCCAAATTTAGACGCAATCTAAATGTTTCTACTTTTTGTTTTTTCCCTTTCACTTAGCAACCCCTTCTCCCTTCTCCACTCCACCTCTTTGTCATAACCCTAAGTTTTCTCTTTCTTTATTTCTCTTTCTCCTTCCTTCTCTTTTCCCATTTCTTTTTTTGGATTATTTTCTTCTCCTCCTTTTCCTCCTTTCTCTTTTTTCACCGATTAATCTTCCGATTATTATCCGACCGACGACGCCTACAGGATTTTCTTCCCTTTCGATTCTATTTCTCGACCGAGTCGTTTAACCTTGTGTTTTTCGAAAACGTGAGCTCAAAATGTCACTTCGAGGGAATATAGTGATGATGGGTGATGGTAGTGGTAGGGGTGGCGAGGGGAGAAGGGAAAGGGTTGATGTGAGTCAAGAAATGAATGGAAAGAACAGAAGGAGCGGGTGAGAGAGACAGATAGAAAGAAAAAGAAAGAAAAAAAAAAAAAAGTAATGAAGAGAAAACGAAAAAAGAGAAGAAGAAAAAAAGAACCGAGACAGACACACACGTTGGCGCCACGTTACAGCCCTGTTGAGAAATATTTTTCTTTTATGAGAAGCTCGGTAGAGAAAGAGAGAAAGAGAGAGAGAGACCTAACGGCGAACTTGAACAAATAAATAGGTACGTACTCGTAATAGGAAGCAAAGAGAAAGAGAGAGAGAGAGAGAGAGAGAGAGAGAGAGAGAGAGAAAAGAAAAAGAAAGAGAAAGAAAAGAAGAGGATGAAGATGAAATAGACGGCCATATTTATTTTTCACGCGATTGTTTCCATGAAATGGAAGAAGAGGAGAAGGAGGTGAACCGCGTGGAAACACATTTTACTTCACCCTCCTCCACCCCTCTCAAACCTCCTATCCCTGCAACTCCCCTAACCACCATCAACTTCCATCATTTTATTCCATTGCTTGGTTCGAACACGGTCTCACTTTAATTACTCGTACATTCTCGTAAACTAGCTCGCTATAACTCTTTCCGATTGGCTAAACATTCGAACTCGTTATTTTCCATGAAATTAAATTTAGCGTGAGAGAGAGGGGGTAGGGAGGAGGGGTAAAGGCGGTGGATTTATTGGGATTGGAAAAATCGGTTTTGTTAATTGGAAAATAATGATTTGTTGGACGAAGAGATTATTTTGTGTAATTAGATGTTAATTTGGTAATTAACGAATGTGAGAGAGAGAGAGAGAGAGAGAGAGAGAGAGAGAGAGTGAATTTTATTGAAATAAATAATAAATAATATATGATAAATGATATCGTTATGAAAGAAGCATAAGAGTGAATATAGATATTAAAATGTTTTTGGAATTTTTGATTACTATGACAATAACAATAATTATTTAGTTAATAAATTAAGTCAAAGGTAATAAAATAAAGAATGAAATTAATTTGGAAATGTATAATTCAACGAATGAAAACTGATTAACGATATGATGTCGTAATAAAATAAAAATGTAATTAATTAAAATGTTACCTACTCGATCCACAATTGTAAGAATAATAACAATAACGATAACGATAATAAAAAATAATAATAATAAGAAGAAGAAGAAGAAGAAGAAGAACATGGTAATAATAAAAATTATTTCAATCAATGAGAGAAGAAAAAGAAAGAGAGAAGAATACTAACCAAAAGAGATAACAAATTCAGGAAAGAAAAAATGAAGAAAAAAAAAGAGAGAGAGAGAGAAAAAAAACAAAACGAAAAAATAATTCCAATTCTTGCTCGACGATAAATGTAAATAGGTAATAAAAATTGATCGAATTAATCGGAGAGAAATAGTACAGATTGTTGAAACGAAAGATTAAATGGGGTTAAGAGTAGGGGTAGTGAGGGGGTGAAAGAGAGAGAAATACGAAACAATTTGTCAATCTCATAGATCTCATAGATCAAAAGGATAGAGCAAAGGAGGAGTGGGTGAGGATGGTGTAGAAGAAAAAAAAAAAATATATTTAACAAACGAGGAAGCAAATTCCATGAAAATTCCACACAATGATTTATACTTTGCGAAGTTATACTACTCGTCGTAGTCTTCGTCTTTGTCTTCGTCTTCGTCTTCGTCTTCGTCTTCATGGTTGCACGGAGCGTTTAACTTCAATTATTCAAGCCCGAGATTAAAGTAGTCACGCTATACCGGTCCAGAACACACCATTGGTCTACCCATACCATATATCTGAGTCTGATATAATTCAGGGCATCGTTAAAAAGGGATATAAGAAAAAAAGAGAAGGGAAAAGAAAGATGAGAAAAATAAAAAATGAAAAGAAATTGGAAAAAATAAAAGTGGAACGGTAACGTCGATCGAAGAGGGAAGATACAAAAAAAAAAAAAGAAAAGAAAGATACAAAAGTGAGTAAGAAAATAAAAATGTGATTTCGACGAATGAGAAGAAAATGAATGGAGAGAAAAATTGAAAAATAGAAAAACAAAAAAAAAGATTTCGTCGAATGAGAGATAAGAAGAAGAAAGAAGGAAGAGAAAAGAAAAAAAGAAAGAGAGAGAAAAAGAAAAGAAAAAAATTCGAACTCGTAACCATCGTAACATTTTAACGCGTACATTTTTAACGCGTAAATATACGAATAAATGTAAAACAAAAAAAAAAATGTTGTAAATCTATCGTTTTATAAGCATATATAAATTTTTACGTACACATACACACACACACACACACACATAAAATTGTGTGTATGTGTGTGCGTGTGTGTGAATGAGAGAGAAAGAAAATATACGAAGACTATATAAGAATGTACAAAAGAGAGATAAAGAAAGAATAAGAAAGAGAGATAGAAATAGAGAGAGAAATAAAGAAAGAAAGAAAGAAAGAAAAAAAGATATATCGTACAATCAAGAAACTTATCTTACAATTAATGTTGAAGAAAAGAAAGGAAAAAAAAAAAAAAGAAAAAGAAAAAGGAAGCGATCGATCGTGTTCATTCGTGCGAGAGAAATAAATAGTAACACAGATAGATAGATAGATAGATAGATAGATAGATAGATAGATAGATAAATAGATAGATAAAGAAAGTAATAACTGAGGCGCGTAAATTTAAATCCGCACGATGTTCTAAACTCTGATGAAAAGTTTCAAAGGTCAGCCTGGACTAGTTTAGGAGGTCGATCGTATTCTTGGAACTTACACAAACATCTACACATACACAAACACACGTACGCACGTATACACATTCACACAGAAAAACAGACAGACAGATAAAGTATCTAGATCCTCGGTTACAGCTTCCCAATCGGACGTTCTAACGATTAAAACTACAACCGTTTCGAATTTCTATGCTTGATTTACGAAATTCTCTACGAGTGAAACAGATGAACCGTTTTAAAAAAAAAAAAAAAAAAAAAAAAAAACAATTTTTATTTTCGTTTATTTCGAGGTCGACAAATAAATTCTTCAATTAATCTATCTATAAATCAAAAAGAAAAAGAAAAATATATATATATATATATGTGTATAGCTCTCGTAAAAGTAAATATAATAATTTCTAATTCTTATTCGTTTACGACTAATTAAAATTCAATCTTCTATACGTCGAGCTATATCGAATATTTTCGAGAAATGAGTGAAAAGAAAAAGAAAAAAATACAAATTTAAAAAGAAAAAAAAAAAGAAAAAAAAAACAAGAAAAAATGAACATGTAGAAATCAATTTGAAAAGTAATCGATAGACGTCGCTTTACATTTCCCCTCTTCTCTCTCCCCTCCCCTCTCTCCCCACCCCATCCCTACTATCATCCAGCAATCACCACGTTCTACGCGTCCACAAGTCTCTCTACGTCTCCATCGTTTGATATCGATAATTTTTCTGATCGATATCGCTCCTTTCATAGCAGAGGAACTTTCGTTCTTATCTATAAACGATAATTTAACTTTTCCCCAAGCAATAGATTAACTAACGCTCCGGTTAATTACGATAAATAGATGTTTGAATTCATGTGTATGTGTGTGTGTTTGTGTGTTTGTGTGTGGGTGTGTAAACTCGTAACGACGTAAACGATAATAACATACGATCTTATTTAAGAAATTTACGATCGTTGATTATCGAGAAATTTTCAAAACTTTTCTTAACACTTTAAAACGTCACTATGATCAGAAGAAAAAAAAAATACATACAAAGTAGGTAATCTTATATTCGAAAAGGAGAGATAGATAGATAAAGAAAGAGAGAGAGAGAGAGAGAGAGAGAGAGAGAGAGAAAGATGGATGAATGGATAAGGATAAAAAAAGAAAAAAAAAGAAAGAAAAAAGAAAAAGTAACCTGTTCAATCGCGATTAAATGTATCATCGTAGGAGAGAAGCTTAAAACGGTAGATCGTGTTCATTAATAAATGAATAAATAAATAAATAAATAAATAAATAAATAAATAAATAAATAAATAAATGAACTAACGAACGAACGTACGAATGAACGAAAGAAGGAATAAAAAAAAAAGTAGAAATAAAAAAGAGAAAAATGGAAAATCAGTACGATTGATATCGTACGAAGTAAAAGGTGAGATTGATATATGAAATTAATAAATAAATAAATGAATAAATAAATAATAATTATTATTATTATAACAATAATGATGATGACGATGATAATAAAGTATCAGAAGTGTCGTAAGAAAAAAAAAAAAAAAAAAAGAAAGAAAGAAACTTGTTCTATCACGATTATTTAAATCTATCATTAATTTCATACTTCAAACGGTAGATTGCATTATTATTAAACAAATAAAATAAGAAAAGAAAAGAAGAAGGAGATAAAAATTAGTGCAATTAAAAGCATGCGAAGCAGAAAGAGATAGAGATAGAGATAGAGAGAGAGAGAGAGAGAGAGAGTGAGAGATAGATAAATAATTAAATAATTAATTAATTAAATCAATATCCATAGAAATAAACGAACAAACAAAAAAATAATTAAACAAAAAAAAATCAATAATAATAATAATAATAATAATAATAATAATAATAATAAATTAAAAAATTTCTTTGAAAAAAGAAAAAAAAAAGAAAGAAAAGAAAGAAAATCTTTAAATTAAAAGAAGAAATTAGAGCCTGGCAAAAGATTCGGAAACTAATTTATAAAATAAAATATAAATTTTGTAAAAGAATTCATCGACGAAACTACGAAAAATAACAACAACAACAACAACAACAACGACAACGACAACATGAAACAACAAACGATAAATAACACCAACAACAATAATCATAATATTAATAACATTGATAATAAAAATAATAATATTAATATTAAAAAAAATTAACAACAACAACAACAACAACAACAACAACAATAACAATAATAATAATAATAATAATAATAATAATAATAATAATAATAATAATAATAAAAAGAACTCACTGTAATCGGAAGTGTCGTCATTGGAGCCGTTAACCGTGCCGTCAGGCAGGATCTGTAGATGCCGATTCTTAATGTACATCTGTATCTTCCTCGATGCTCCAGTAATGTGCGAGAGATTTGCCGATCTCTCAGCTCTAACACCGGCGTCGTTAATCAAATCGATCGGTGCGGCACTAACGACGACAACACTACCGACGATACTACCGATCGCAAATAACGTTGCTATTTGATTTATACCGCAGGATAATAATATCGACGACGGGTATAACAGTGACGAGGATGACGGTGACGACGACGACGACGACGACGACGACGACGACGACGACGACGACGAC
>NC_057708.1:1397649-1405149 GCF_014466175.1 Vespula pensylvanica | reverse complement strand
TTTTATATCCAGATTTATTACGTTATATAAAAAATAAGAAAGAAAAGAAACGACATGGCGCCTAAGCAATTTTCTTATATATAAAAAGTAAAAGAATTAAAAAATAAAAATAAATCCTTTTTCTTTTCTTTCTTTTTTTTTTTTCTTTTTTTTTTTTTTTACTTTAAACGTATTACCTATACACCTTATACATCTTTCTTTCATTTATTACGAATTTAATTACGTACAAATGTTATTGATCTCTTTTCTTTTTCTTTTTTTTCTTTTTTTTTTCTTTTTTTTTTTGAATCACTCGACATGACACAGAAAAGGATTGATAAAACGTAATTAAATCAAAAAGAAATGAAATGAAATTAAAAAAAAAGAGTGGAACGAGATGAATGAATACTGATTAATAAATAAAACGGAATAAACAGAAATACCTGTCAAGAAATAAGAGAAAGAAAACGAAAAGGAAAAAATAAAAAAGAAACATAAAAATAAATCGACAAAGTAGAAAAGCTCGTTTCTTTTGTCCTCCCTACGATTTTCTTTTCTCTCATATTTTTCTTTTTATTCGCATTGATGAACGCGCGAGAGAAACCAACTAACTTACGTCGGCCATTTTCCCATCCTTTTTTAAATTGGTAAAAGGTGAAACGTTATTAACAAACTAGATGATCGGGAAAGGACATGTAAAGCGATTTTCTCTCTCTCTCTCTCTCTCTCTCTCTCTCTCTCTTTCTTACTTTTTCTTTTGTACTCTTTCTTTTTTACTCTTTCAAGTCAGCTTAAAACATGACACGT
Organism: Vespula pensylvanica; assembly: GCF_014466175.1. Lineage (NCBI taxonomy): Eukaryota > Metazoa > Arthropoda > Insecta > Hymenoptera > Vespidae > Vespula > Vespula pensylvanica. Next base: position 1,404,363 of record NC_057708.1, on the reverse strand, counting down.
CATTCAAATGCGACACGTTAGAGAAGAGAAACGGCAAAGAAGTTTAACGGAGCATGAGTAACACCAAAGACCGAAGAAGACCGATGGATGGATGGATGTATGGTATGCATAATGGGGATATAAGGTGGAATATAACAGAAAAGATATACTTGCGTTTCCTATATATATATATATATATATATGTATGTATGTATGTATGTATGTATGTATGTATGTATGTATGTATGTATGTATACTATATTTCTTTTCCGCTCGAGGAAATACAAGTTTAAGTAGCGATCTTATCAGGGAAACGTCTTTGGCGTCAACGAGTTTCAAGATGTCCTCGAACAACCTAAGAAAATTTTCATGGTGTCTCTTTCTCTTTCTCTCTGTCTCTTTTTTTTTTTTCTCTATTTATCTCTCTCTATCGTAAAATCGTAAAAGTGAAGCTCGATAAAGTTTTATGGAAAATAAGGTATGGAAGAAGACAACGTTCGCAATCAGAGGTTTGACGAATAGAAAAATGAAAAAAAAAAAGAAAAGAAAAAGAAAAAGAAAAAGGAAAAGAGACAAGAGATGAAGAGAAATATTTCTAGAAAGTGTTAAAGTTTCAATACGAATTATGAAGTAGATATATACGTAATGTATAGAATTGTTTTCTTAAATAGTGAAAATGAAAGAGTTGATTAAATAAAAAAAAAAAAAAAAAGAAATAGAAAGGAGAAAAGAAAAAGAAAAATCGAAAGTTGATATTTACTATAGAAATTCTTAATTTTCTTGATTTTATTAATTAATGAAACTCATTGATAACATTTTATAATTTAATCGGAAAGTTTTTGATAATATATAAATATTAATGTATGTTAATATGAAACAAATGGTACAAGATAAAAAAATCAAATATTAATTAAAATACGAATACATATTTCCCATTACGAAATTGTAAGAACAGAATAAAATGTTATATGTGTAATTCCACTGCGTTTTTTTTTTCTTTTTTCTTTTTTTTTTTTTTTATAATCCGATAACAATTTTATAATAAATAAATATATGGATATGTATAATTAGAAATAAAAGTTCAGAATAAAAACTTGAGCAACCGATTTTCTGAAGCTTTCTTTTTTGTGAATTCTTATAACTTCATGTTTCAATAAATTATCACAGAGATACGAAAGATATATTAAAAATTAGATGAAATTAGATGATAGAAGAAAGAGAAAAGAAAAGAAAAGAAAAGAAAAAAAATTCGCCCAACGTGGGGCTCGAACCCACGACCCTGAGATTAAGAGTCTCATGCTCTACCGACTGAGCTAGCCGGGCTATTGGTCCAATCTCTGATAAAATATCTATCTATACTATCTCTCTACATTTACCACCTTTCGTTAAACCTATACGTATTAAACGTCAACACATACGATAAATAATAACAATAATAATAATAATGGTTAGACACTGATCCATAAAAAAATAAATAAAAGAAAAAAAAAAAACAGAAAGAAAAAAATATAAGGTTACCCTCCATTAGATCAGTCTTGTAAGATATTAGTCTTGTAATCATTATCTACTAAGTATTACAATTTATTGGAGAAATAATATACACGAAGATATAGTAATGGAAATAATATTTTTCTAAATTTTATCCTGTACTTTTTTCTCTCTTTCTTTCCTTCATTTTTTTTTTTTTTTCTTTTTGATTTACGACGAAAAAGATTTACGCATAACCTAACAACGCAACAATGGCGGCCGACAATGTTTCATCGAAGAGGAAAAGAAAAAGAAAAAGAAAAGAAGAGAAAAGAAAAGAAATGAAAAACGCTATGACATTTACGATGAGTGTTCGTCTCGCCATCGTAAAATTGTCGATTGCTTTTTTATTATTTCTCAAAGTGAAAATTACGAATTCGAAAAATCTACAATACGCGGAGTTTACCTTCAAGGTTTTACCTCCATGATCGTTTGTTTTTATCTTCTGGTTCTCTCTCTATTTTTTTTTTCTTTCTAATCCTTGTCACACATATACACATATATGCACAAACAGCAGCATATACAAAGACATATACATGAGCATAACGTTTTAGAGCATCACTTACGAGCTTAGCCTAATCGATTGTCTTATCGTCGACAGTCTCTAACGTTAGAGACAAGTCGGAATAGCATTGAGATTAGTCTAAGTTACGAATTATTGTGCGTTGGGATCATCCCTAAAACTATTTTTATCTAATAACTTTTTTCTCGTTCGTATCGTAATATATCCGTATCGATCGCGAAGAAAATAAATAAATAAATAAATAAATAAATAAATAAATAAGTAAATAAAATTCAGAACGTACCAAAATATTCTCAAAAAATTATAATAGTCCTGTTAAAATAATATCGATGACAAAAATATATCTCATCTATTAAAGAAACAATAAGAAAAAAAAAAAAAAATTAATTAATTAATTGATAATAATCGTTCAAAGAAAATTGCAAAAAAAATTTTAATTAATTCAATTCTTCTCATTTTCGAATTGATTTGATTTCTTAAGGGCTTTTAATCATCCTGTTTAAGAATAATATAAATAATAAAGATATATTAAATGTATTAGTGTAAAAATGTAAAAAAAAAAAAAGAAAAAAAAAGAAAAAAAAGAAATAAATGTCACCCTTCTTCTACTTTTACCAAATAAATCTTCAAATATCTATATTGCCACTTATTTTTTTATTTTTCCTTATATATATTTTTTTTTTTTTTTTTTTATTTCTTTTTTATATTGTATTTAAAAATTATAGTTCTGGTTAGACAAGTACGACATCATTATAGATCAATCTCATCTCATATTTACATATATACATATGTATATATATATATATATATATATATATATGTATGTATGTATGTGTATATATATATGATAGTTAAGCTATTTGTGTAGCTATTTAATTGGCGGGCGCCATTTGCTCTATACATTATAATATAATAACGAGCCTTGGGATTTTCAGGAAGGATGATGTTATAATCATCGTTCGGGCAGCGGCGCTTGAATAAGGGCGTGACCAGGATATGTATGCTAGTAAAGAAGAAGAAAAAAAAAAAGAAAAAGAAAGAAAGAAAGAAAGAAAGAAAGAAAAGAAAAAATGAAAGAGAGAGAAGAAGAAGAATGAAGAGAAAAAAAGAAAAGAAAAAAAAAATACCAAACTTACGAAAGGGAAAAAGATAAGGCAATGGCGTAAAGGGACCACCATGAAATATTTTTTTTTTTGGAAATTTTTATCAGTCGCCGTATATATTAAAATTTTTCATATCCAAAAAATATAATAAATAATAAAGAAATTTATTATTACGTTAAAATTAACGAGATAGTCGAAAAAAGATGTGTATATATATATATATATATATATATATATATATATTTTTTTTTTCTCTAAATCTAATCTAATCGACTAATCGTAAATCTTATTCGTTTAGAAAATAAATATGTCTATGTGTATGTATTCCCGATCATCGATCATTACATATTAATATCGAGATTGAATTTATTTTTACAATTGTTGATATATGTGATGTTAAATATATAAATAATTCGATATTAGAGGCATGTGATTAAATAGATAAGAACAAAATTATATGAATTAGAAGATCGAATTTGATGGTGTTATTTCGTACGCTAATTTAATAATAGAATGAAAAAAAAAAAAAGATATATATACATACACATATATGCAATAAATTTGATAAATCTAATCCTATTTAGAATCAAAATTGAATCTAATTTAAGACTGTTTGTTATATAATAATCCAAAATAAATAAATAATTAATAAATTAAAGTATTACGCTGAAACGATTGGACATATATGAAATATAAAATTTAAGTCTATGGGACAAGTTTTAATGATGTTTGCTAATTTGAAATAAATAAATAAATAAATAAACATATAATTATTAGATTGAAGGAAAAAATTTTAATATAAAATCCTACGCCAATGGTGGAGAGTGGTAGGATAAATATTCGATATTTCCGCAGTTTAAAATAATACGAGAATTCTAAAAGCATTCAATAATCTAACACAAATATAGAAATATTAGATTCGAACGAATAAACGAAAAAAAATTTCTATAGACTATTCTACGCCAATGAACGATGACTAATATTCCATCATTAAGATTGAAATTGAAATTGCAACGACTGTTACAGTCATTAACAATCTCGAATAAATAAAATAAAATAAGGAGCATAAAATAAAAGGAGCAAAAAGAAAATTTCTACGTACGATCCTACGCCAATGGGAGGAATAATGGCGCAGAGGTGAAGGGAAGGAGAGACGTATGGCGGGAAAGAACGAAAGTACGAATTTTATAGTTAAAAATAATTCAGGTTTGGGATATAAGCGATAATTTATGATAATAACAAAACAAACATATTCTCGAACGAGATCATTAAAACATTGTGACGCATAAGATTACTAGTGAATAATTTGAAAAAAATCACTATACCAATGAATCCTACGCCAATGTGGGAGGACGGGGGTATATACGAGTTTTATAGTTTAATAATAGAGCGGTGTTGTAAGGAGTGTTTGCTTATCGCATATCCCTGATTTCCGAAGGCGAAGACACGGTAGAGAATTGAAGCCAGCTTTACGACGAAGAAAAAAAAAAAAGAAGAAAGAAAAAAGAAAGAAAGAAAGGAAGGAAGGAAGGAAGGAAGGAAGGAAGGAAAGAAAGAAAAAAAAAAAGAGAAAGAAAACTAACAAGATGGCGGAAAAGAAATAACAAAAAAGAAGACGAGGAGGAGGACGAAGAAGAAGACGACGAACAAGTGGAAGGTAAACGAAAAAAAAAAAAGATGGCCGAAAAAAAAAACCAAAACGAAAGAAAAATCCAAAATGAAATAAAACCAAAAAAAAAAAAAAGAAGAAGAAGAAGCAAAGAAAAAAGAGAAAAGAAAAACAGAGAGAAACAAAAACGTTAGGTAAAGAAACGTAAGAGATGGAGAGAGGTGGTGAAGGAGGTAGTAAAAAAAAAAAAAAAAAAAAAACGAAAAAAAGAAAAAAAAATTCGAACAGAGGGCGCAACCGAGTCCTTAAAAACCTATCCCAGTGAGTATACCTCCCCCTACCCTAACCCACCCACCTGCGTCCCATTCTCTTGAACATATCCAAGCTCTCTTTCACTTCGTCTCACTTCAGCTCGATCTCGACACACCTCACCTAACCTCACTTTACCTCGGCAGCCCTCTTAGCTTTATATCTACCCCTCACCCTCTTCTCGTTTTATCGAAAGACGAATAATCGGTGGATAATTTTCGGCCGTTGGGCATACGCGGCGTATTTCGGACGTTCGATCTAATATGTCGGGATCTAAATCTGTGTTGTGTTTGGCATGCGGTATATATAAAATACCATGGACACATATACACATACATATATATATATATATATTATGTGTGTATGTGTGTGTGTGTGTGTACATACTACATGTACCACGTTAGGAACGAGTTAACATAATTTAATGTGGCTTCGGGCGCGATTTTTATTTCTATTCTCGTGTAATAAACGATTATAGTAATAACAGTGATTACGGTTGGGTGGGGGGTGGGATAGGGGGTCTAGATAGGGTGAAAAGGTGGCCGATGAGAAGACAGAGAGAGAGAGAGAGAGAGAGAGAGAGAGAGAGAGAGGGTAGAGGGTGAAGAGTGGAGGAGGTGGTTGTGAATCTCGATTTTACTGATACGTCTTGAATTTTTTATTCTTTATTTTTACAATATTCTCGCGTATGTATAATACGTATCGTACGTACATATGTACATACGTACTTATCGAAGGGTGCGTTCCGAAATTTTCTTTTTTCTTTTTTTTTTTTTCTCTTGGAAGGAGTAAAAAAAAAGAGAGAAGATTCTTTTTCTTGAATTTCGAACGAGATAATAATAATCGACCTATCCAATCCCAATTTCTGATCCCGATTTATATAGGATATTTACAATTTTCGGTTCACCTTCTTCTTCTTCTTCTTCTTCTTCTTTATATTAATATTATTATTATTATCGTTATTGTTATCGTTATCGTTATTATTATTGTTATTTACGAAAATGACCAGTGAGATGGCATTTTTCTTTGAATTATCGCCAGTTAACCGTCGAAAAATCCCTTTCGTTTCTTACGACACGTTATAACACCAAACCATCTACTCTCTCTCTCTCTCTATTTCTTTCATGGTGTTTCTTTTGTCTATTTTTTTTTATGGATCTTTTTTATGTGTGTATATATATATATATGTATATATATATATATATATATATATATATATATATAATTAAAATGATGACGGTGTTGTATAATTCGAGAGAACGCGTTTACCTTTCACACATTTCTTGAAAAAGAATTCGTAAATGAAGCTATTAATCCGACCGAAGATCAAACACATACACACATACACATAAATACATATACATATATATATATATACTAAGCAGAATAACGTGATCTACGATGATCAACGATAGATCCCGATGATCATCCATTCTCTTGCGTGTGTTATTGCTTGGTTGCGCTAGGTTCTTAAGTTGCTAGCTCGCTGATGTTACTTTATGGTCAACTTTCCTTAATTATGGTCCCATTTTATAAGTTCGTGACCTCTCCTCGATTGCCTTTTACGAGTTGCCCTTTTTCTTTCTTTCTTTCTTTCTTTCTTTCTTTCTTTTTTGTTTTCTTCTTTCACTATTTCTGTCTTCCTTTTTTTCTTTCTTTTTTTT
>NC_057708.1:1391904-1397365 GCF_014466175.1 Vespula pensylvanica | reverse complement strand
CTCTCTCTCTCTCTCTCTCTCTCTCTCTCTCTTTATTTTATTTTTTGACTCATCAAACTAATCGATTGTCATGCAAATGGTGTAAATAATCAGATACATATATATATTTTGTTTTTTTTTTTTCTTTAAATTTTGAAATACATACATATGTACATACATATATAAATAAATAAATATATATATATACACATATCTGTTTGAAAAATCATTAGTTAGAAAATGAAATTTCTCGTAAAAGCCTTCTACGAACATTCGGGCTTTATAAACGGACCGAAGTTATGGGGACCGTTTACACGATGACATGGTGAAACAAGCTCTTTGAATGTATTCGAGTCCTGTCGTAAAGTGGCAACTTGTCGTACAAGACGAGACTTCTTTTTTAAGAGAGCTCTTGGAAACCGGCGGGGTGGTGATGAAGGAGAAGGAGAAGAAGAAGAAGGAGGAGAAGAAGAAGAAGAAGGTGAAGGTGGTAGAAAGTAGGGGAGGTATTAATATAAAAAGAAATTGATTTATACTAATCCAAAAAAAAAAAAAAAGAAAGATGAAAAAGAAACATATATATATATATACATACATATATATATATATATATGTATAGATAAAGAAAAAAATTTTTTTTTTATAGATTGTTATCTATTAATATTAATAATATATTTGATTATCTCATTTAATTAGTAGTTTTAGAAAATTCGATATAAAAAAAAAAAGAAAAGAAGTTTAAATAAATATTTGGATATTTTTCGTTAGTGTGTGTGTGTGTGTGTGTGTGTGTGTGTGTGTGTGTGTGAGAGAGAGAGAGAGAAATATGGAGGCTTAAAATTCCAACGACGAAATTTCATTAATTTTCTTTTTCTTCTTCTTTTTCTTTTTTATTTGCGAGAAATTATTGCGCATCGATCGGTACTACTGATAGTATTGCGTTTATGGTATTTTTATGACGCAATTAATGGAGTCAAAAATTATCTGTTCCTCGATCGGAGAGAAAAAAATCATTAATGTTGTTCTCTTTTTATCTTTTTTCTTATTTGTTCTTTTCTTTCTTTCCTTTCTCTCTCTCTCTCTCTCTTTCTTTTTCTTTTTTCTTTTTTTTTTTTTTTTTTTATATTACTGAGAATATTAGGGCAAGTGTCATCAGTTCTCGTAATAAATAAATTTTTCGAATTATTCTTGCAAAATTATATCACTTCGATCAAAGGAAAAAAAAAAAAAAAAAAAGAAGAAGAAGAAGAAGAAAGAAATCAGTAATGTTATCGCAATGACCGAGTGTATTAATATGCAAATGTTGCGTAAAGAGAAACTTGAAAATTTCGGATTAAAATAAATTTATCGAATTACTTTCGTAGGGTTATTCTTGATTTAAAAAAGAAAAAGAAAAACGAAAAGGAATCATTAACATTTCAATATTATTGAGAATATTAACGTAAGCGTTAGGACACTTATACTAATTAAAAATGTCGAAACGTAAATGGAAGCAAAAGAAATATATTTCTTGAATCATTTTCACAAAAATGAATGACCTTGATTAAAAAAGAAGAAAAAAAAAAACACAAAAAAAAAGAACCACGAACATTATTTCCTTATTACCGAGATCATTAGTCTAATCTTTTAAAATGGCCGGAGATCTAAGTATACGTCTGTCGCTGAAGATCGAATCGAAATAAAAGAAATGAAAAAATAAAAATAACAAATAAAAATACAAAAAAGAATAAAAGGTAACAAAAAAGTAATAATAAATATATATACATATATATATATATATATATATATATACACACATACATATGTATATAAAATAAAATAATATATATACAAAAATAAAAAATAAAAAGAAAAAAAGAATAGTAAATATATATATATATATATTTATATACTATATATATAGCTTTATATATTTATATATAGATATATATATTTGTTTATATATTATATAATATATATAATCGGCTTTTATTATATATATATATATATATATATATATATATATATATATATATATTTAAGAATGTCTTAAAAAGATGGCACAAAAGGATTGGTCCATGTATCCCCCTCGTCCACCCCCCCCCACCCACCCCGTATCAACCCCCAATTTTTCTCTCTCTTTCTTTTTTTTTCCATCCACAGATGCTATAGGTAAAAAAAACCTTTGAGTGTATTGAAAACGCCACACAGGTTGAATCCGAAATCAGGTATTGTTAGGACCCTTTGACTCCCTTCTTACCGTATGATGGATGAAACGAATCGTGTTAGAGAGTGACTCGAGTTCGAAACCTTGTTCTGTTAGGCTTAACGTCAGACTTCCTCGGGACTATCAGGTTTTAAATAGAACCTGTAAGTTCATCGATGTTAGACTCACTCGGTTCTATACTGGTATATATATCTATGCATTTACACACACACATACATATATATGTATAATAATACGTACGTAAATATATCTACATATATATATAATGCATGTAATATGCATATATATATATATATATATATATATATATATATATATACATATGTGTGTGTGCATGCGTAAAGTGTAATGTATATATGTATTGTATAAATATAGATGTATGTATACATATATGAATGAATTTATGTATGTAGGCATATCATATGTTACGTGACGTCAACGTTGAATAGTAATTCCCGATGATGATGAGAATGATAATAATAATAATAATAATAATAATGATGATGATAATAGTAATAATAAAAATAATAATAAACGGACACGTGTATCGTGTGTCAGAGATATATATTCGTAGGCGTAAACGCAAATTTCTTAGCAAATTTAAATCCCAATACGACAGGGATAGACGATGACGGGTTTCCATTTTGCTCGATGTGAACGGTACTTTAACAATGCCATATAAATCAATATTATAGTCGTAGTTGTTTTATACATACATTCACAAACACACGTGTCTGTATATACGTGTGTATGTGTGTATCTGTGTTTATAGAAATTTATTATCAGTTAGATATTTTTAGATATTAATCATTTACGTTTATTCGATTTATTCGAATTCTTCCGATTTATTTTATAACATAGATTTATTTATATGTAATATCGTATAGCATTGGATAATAAATAATTAGATATTGGATGATGTTAGAAAAAAGAAGAAAAGGATAAGAAAGAAATTTGTAATAATTAGGATCTTCTATACAATGTGATGTTAACGTTAATAATTAATTATAATGTAAAAATTAATATCGTTTAGATGTCAGCTTTAAACGAATTAAATGAAATTAAAGAGGGTCAAGTTTTAGATATTAAATTAATCGATCGGAACATGTTTCTTTTTTTCTGATTTTTTTTTTTTTTTCTAATTTCTAATTTTTGTTGAACATATTTTAGACATCGGACGTTAGATACTTTTTAAATGACACGACAAATTCTTTTTCGTATATCACACACATTAGTGCGTTAATAATTTCACACACAAGAAAACAAAAAAGAGAAATAAAAACTTTAAAAAAAAGAAAAGAAAAGAAAAGAAAAAAGGATAAAAGAAATCAAAAGCAAAACGAAACGAACGAACATTCCAACACATTTCACACGATTTAACAATAAAAAGGAGATTTAATAATTAACAATTCTAACATATACGATTAATAAAATGATCTATAGATCGATAAATATCCGATACATTGATCAACTAATAGACTTTTACGATATTAAATTTATCTAAGATATGTAACGATATATTTCTTTTAGATATATTTCTTCTAACGATATCGGAAAAACATAAAAATACACTTAAGAATATAAAGATAAGGATGAAGAAAGAAAAATGATGAAAAAAGGAGACGCAGGAAAAAAGAAAAAAGAAAAGAAAGGAAAGGAAAGGAAAGGAAAGGAAAAAAAGAAAAGAGAAAGAAACAGAGAGAAAGAGAGAGAAGGAGAATAAGCAAAGGGTTGAATTTGAAAATTTCAAAGAAAAGGTGAGTGTGTGGGCGGATTGAATAGTATGGGGTAAAGAGTAAAGGGTAAGGGGGTAAGGAGAGGGAGGAAAGGGACGACGACACGCGACGCGCTCCTTTAAATAGATTTGACCTGATTCGAAATACGAACCGACTTTATAGGTATAGAATTTCTCACTGTTAGAAAAGGATACTGGTATATGTTGAGATGGCCAGACAGACGAAGATAGAAATAGATAGAGAGAGAGAGAAAGAGAAGGTTAGAAAGGTGTATGAGATGGAATTGGTGGAGTTATGGGGTAATGGGGGTAGGGTTAAGGGGAGTAGGATCGGCAATGGGGGTGAGAAAACAATTCCTATGGGTCAATCCTTTCTAAGTGATTAATGTATGCAAAGATAGGAAACCTAAACTCCATATATATATATATATATATATTTTTTTTTATATAAAGAATGGAGAGAGGGGGAGAGAGAGAGAGAGAATGAAATATATATATATATATAAAGAATTTTTATATATTATATATATTTTATATATTTATATATTATATATATATTTATATTTTTTTTTTATATATATAAAGAATGGAAAGAGGGAGAGAGAGAAAAAGAGAGAACGAAATAGAAAGAAAGAGAAAGAGAGAAGTAATCAAAGAAGCTTTAAAAAAATGAAGAAATTAAAAGATTGAAAAAGTTATTGTTATTATTGTTATTGGTAAAGATTCAAAAAAAAAAAAAATAATAATAATAATAATAGGAAAAAAGAAAGAAACAGGGAAGAAGATCTAAAATTAAAATGAAAGAAAGAAAGAAAGAAAGAAAGAAAGAAAGAAAGAAAGAAAGTGTAGAATTAAAATTGAAAGAAGAAAGAGAAAAGGAGAAAGAAAGAAAGAAAGAAGGAAAGAAGGAAAGAAAGAAAGAAAGAAAAGAGTTCGAGGAAAAGTGAGAAAAATTAAAATTAAAAAAAAATTAAAACAATTCAGAAGATAGAAAGGAAAAGAAAACGAAGAGATGAAACGAGACAGATGACGAAATGGAAAAGAAAAAGAATGAAAAAAAAAAAAGAAAAGAAAGAAAAGAAAAGAGAAAAAGAAAGAAAGAAAGAAAAATGGAAAGCTTAACGTCGAGAAAGAAGAAGAAAGAAAAAAAAGAAGAGGAGAGAAAGAAAGAAAGAAAGAAAGAAAGAAAGAACAAAAAATAATTACAACAATGCATCAACGAAACAATAATGCACCGTACGATCGAAATTACAAATAACATAATCGATTGCAAATAGAAATCTTTGATATTTCGTCGATCGTTCGTTCGTTCGTTCGTTCAACTCTTTCGATTCGTTCATTTAACTCTTTGTTTGTTTGTTTGTTTGTTCTTTAATCGTTCGATCCTCATGCAGTTGTACCAACCAACACGCATAAGAAATTCTACGTAAGACTTCCTAGACAATTTTCCAAACAATTTTCTTCTTCTTCTTCTTCTTCAATATTTCTTTTGTTTTGTTTTTTTCTTTTTCATTTCTTCATCCTCTCGCCATACACTGTCA
>NC_057708.1:1386953-1390062 GCF_014466175.1 Vespula pensylvanica | reverse complement strand
TGTATACATATTTTTTTTATTTATGTATAAATTATTTTTTATATAGGCGTGTGTATGCCTATATAATGTATGCCAATATATATATATAATTGATGTAATTATTCTTTAATAAATGATACTGTTTATTATTAATATATATCTATTTATAATTTATTAATAATTACTTAAACATTAGTTAAATTAATAATTAATAAATGATATATTATTAGTTTGTTATTAATATATATATATATATATTTATTAATTAATTAATTAATTTATAATCTATTGTCAATCAATTAAATTTGAACGAATTATTAACATATCAATAACACAATATAAATATCGTAATACCAATAACGATAGTGATCTTTCAAAAATCGACCCTTCTAACTTTATCGACCCACCCTTGCCAATGTATCCCACAAAGTCTTCCTCTCCCACTAGAAAACAAAAAAGAAAAAAAAGAAAAAGGAAAGAATAAAAAGAACCTGCGGATAGTCAAGAGCGCGTTACCAAAAAAAAAAAAAAAATTACAAAAGATACATCATCGCAATCGTAAAAAAAAAAAAAAAAGAATCAAAAAGCAAAAAAAGAAAAAAAAAGAAAAAGAGAAAACAACAGAGAAAAGAAATTTCGATATTTGTTACTTTCTCAAATCATTGAACGATTTGAATAGATAGTAATACTAATATCAATACTAGTAATAGCAGCAGCAGCAACAGTAGAATAGTAATAGCATAGTAGTAGTAGTAGTAGTAGTAGTAGTAGTAGTAGTAGTAGTCGTAGTAGTAGTCGTCGTAGTAATATAGGTATAATGGTATTAGTATCAACTACACTATCGTCAGATACATACGAGTAATTCACGAGTTCTAAGGATATCGTAAATACCGTATGACAGTTAATCCTTCTATAGGATATCTCGAAGGTATAAGGATAGGTGTGATCGAGATGAAATGGTGGTTAGGTGAGGGGTGAGGAGATTGAGGAGAGGAAGGAGAGAAAGCGATGAAATATCACAGCTGGTCTTATAAACGAGACAACCCAACCCAACCCAACCCAACCCAACCCAAGCGAACTCGAGTCAACCCAACCCAAGTGAAGCCAAGCCAAGCCAAGCCAACCCAACGATCACTAACCGCGTTCCCCTTTCTGTTACTGGTGTACATTGAGCTACTACGCTTTTATAATCTCACTCGAAGAGGTTTTACGTTGTTATCTTAGGTAGAAAATGTCTGATAAATCTTTCATTCGGTTGGCTTGGTAGGTCGATCGGTGGTTGTTCATTTGGTATACGTCGATACGTCGATCGTTTCGTTCGTTGGTCGGTTGGTGATTCGTTGGTTAGGTTAGCTGATATCGAGGAAGAAGATTCTCATCGGCCGATGTCCAATCAGTACAAGTTGAGTCTAATTTAGAAAGTGCGAGAGAGAGTATATAACGTATTACGATCGATCATGCCCTCTGGGCACAGAGCACAATACAGGGCAGAACTTAGCAGAGCCTTCAGTTCAGTTCAGTTCGGATCAGTTCAGTTTAGTTTAGTTTCGATCGGTTCGAATCAGATCAGGTTTTAGGTTAGGTTAGGATCAGGTTAGGTTAGGTTTTTTTTTATATATATAATAAGATGCATATAAACGATAGGAAAAAGGGAATTTGATCTTTGATTGAGAATTGATATTGGGGTTTCCTGTTGTTGTTGTTGTTGTTGTTATTGTAAGTTATGTTGAGTATACCTAAGTAGAAATTAAAGAGAATATCTTGCGGAATGCATCTGTACCGACCAAACCACTATTAAACTACCGATCAACCTATCTACCCTATCTACCTACCTACCTACCTACCTATCTATCTACTTTACCCTAACCTGCTTGACTTGCTTGCTTGCTTACTTGCTTGTCTACTTGCTCTGTTTGACTGACTGTATCTATAGCGTTTTTGAAAAGAAGCGATAACGATACTTAAACAGAGCTAACACTATCGATTTGTTATTTATCAATGTTTTTTTTAAACAAAATCGCCATTTTTATCACATACATACATAGATATATGTACATGTATGCATATAATATTTAAGTATATATTATATATAATATACTATATAATATATATAGTATATATACTATTATATGTATATTATATATATATATTATATATATGTACATATTATATATATATATAATATATATAAAAAATATCTACTCTTCTATCTCTTTACCTTTCTCTCTCTCTCTCTCTCTCTCTCTCTCTCTCTAGTTTAATATTTACCACTTTAGCTAAAGATAGAATTTTAAAGGTTAAACCATGCTAATCCCGTTTCCTTTGAAACACATACGTTCCATTGGTTAAACCCAATGAAACTTAATAAACCTTTAGACGAGATCTAACGCGAGTATAAGTGTCTCCTACAAAACGAAGAATTACATGAAATATTCCGTAGACGAGAAATTCTATCCACGACGATGTAAAATTATTTATTCGTTTACTCACTCACTCACTCACTCACTCACTCACCCTTCCTTCCTTTCTTTCTTTCTTTCGTTAGTTCGTTCATCTATTTGTTTGTTTGTTTGTTTGTTTGTTATTTTTATCGTTTAGATCACGACAATGATCACAACTTTATGGTTATGATCCCCTTCAAGATTATGACGTAAGTTAGACACGTAATCTCTTTTTTTAGAATCTTTTTAGAATAACCTTAGAATGACTACTACCGCATTCTTAAATGCATTAGAACGTGTAACATTGACGTTTACGACTACGACGATCACGTCGACTACGATTACGACTACGCGTTTCATTTGATTAGGGTTGTTTTACGTCTCATCTATCTATTTATCTCTTTCTTTCTCTCTTCCTCTCTTTCACTCTTGCTCTCTATCTACATACATGTATCTATCTATCCATCTCTTTCTTTCTCACTCCTTCTAATTAACAGTCGGACCCGTCAATTAAAACTTCGAGCCAAACCTCTTTGACAGAGAGGCATACATCTTTTTTTCTGAAATTTTATTCTTCATTATATTCGTTGTCGTTGTCCTGTTGTTTCACCGTCGCTTTCGTAGTCATTATCTCGACGGACATTTTGAAATGATTGTTCTTTTTATTCTTTTTTTTTTTTTTTTTTTTT
>NC_057708.1:1385500-1386943 GCF_014466175.1 Vespula pensylvanica | reverse complement strand
CGCTTTTCTTAGGACGTTATTTGGAATTAATTTACGAATAATTTATTTCTTTTGTTTATTATTTTGAAATAATCAGTGATAGATATATCGAATTAAATGTGGACATATGATATTGATAATGATAATAATTTTTCATTTTTCCATTAAATTATTTTCTCTCTGCTTTCTTCTTGTCGAGTCGAACTTGATGAATAAATAATAACAAAAAAGAAATAAACAAATAAATTAATTAATACTACTACTAATAATAATAGTAGAAATTACAAATCGAAAAGATTTTGAATCAAAAAGATCGAAGATTAATTAATTGTAATGAAACATTGTTAATTATCTCAAAACGAATCATATAACGAATCATATAAATGATTTTTTCTTTTCCTTATTTTCGTACAACGATATGTAATAACAAAAATATAATTAAATAAATTATTTCCTATATGAGTAAATAAAAATAATTTATATATATATATATATATGTGATAAATTTAATTTGTAATTATATTATTTAATTTCAATTGTATTTAATTTATCGATATAATTTATTATTAATAAATAGATTATATAACTTATTATCTATCTCTTTTTTTTTTTTTCTTTTTTTAAATCATTCGTTCAATCTACAATCAAAATAATAAATTATATTGTAGTTAAAATCAATTTAACCTTATCGATTTTCCAAACATTCAATGTATGGAATTTGAAATATTTAATATGGAATTATTATTATTAATGAAATATTATTATTATCATAATCATCATCGTCGTCATCGTCATCATCGTCATCGTCGATATCCACTTCGTCATTATACTATAATATATCGTCGAATACTATCGCCAGCAAATATCGAAAGAATAATGAAGCTACGACTATGTAACCTCATTCCGCACCCCTCATCCCCTCTACACCACCAGCCAACCCCTACCCTACTATTTCTACTCGTTTTCTTTGTGCCCCGAGGTTTCTGTCATTCCTGATATCGAATTTGAAATATTATCGAGTATATATGTGCGTTTGTGTGTTATGATGTGAATACGTGTACATGTCTGTCTGTGTAAGCTCGATGAGAATTCGTTTATATTTTATATATATATATATATATATATATATATATATTTTTTTTTTATATTTTTTAAATATTTTTGTACTTTTTTTCTTGTATTTTTATTTATTTATTTTTTTCATCTCTTTATTTTCTTTTATGTGTGCGTGTGTGAAGACGTGTATATGCGTCTATATCTCTGTCTCTGTCTTTTTGTGTACATATATGTTACGTTTATGTGTACTCGTGTGTTTCTCTAGTAAACTCGATGAATAACTTGTTTGCGATATTCTTTTATTTCCTTTAATTTCTTTTCTTTTTTTTTTTTTTTTTTTTTAATCTTTATATCTATTTTCATTCCTTTTCTTCTTTATTTTAGTTTCACGGTGGTCAATAATATAGA
>NC_057708.1:1370500-1380500 GCF_014466175.1 Vespula pensylvanica | reverse complement strand
GCCGCCTCCACGTAAGTTATGTACCTACTCGTTCGTTCGGTCTCAGCCATGTCGGGTTCCTCTTCTCACGAAGAAGAGGACGAAGACGAAGAGGATGAGGAGGACGATGAGGATGAGAAGGATGAGGAGATGAGGAGAGGGGTGGGGAGAAACGTTCGGCCACTTTCGCTTTCGTGAATCCTTCGTCTCGTCGTCGTAGTCGTCGTAGTCGTGTCGTCGTCGTCGTCGTCGTCGTCTTCGTCGTCATCTTCCCCCTCCACTACCCCTCTCTTGCCCCCACCCCTACTCTCTCACGTTATAGTAGCATCGTCAAACTTCTTTGCAGTCAACCCTTCCCCCTTTTCTTCTTCTTTCTACTTTTTTATTGTTCTCTTCTTTTCTTTTTTTCGTTTTTTGTTTCTCTTTCTGTTTTTCTTTGTCTTTGTCTTTGTCTTTGTCTTTCTCTTTCTCTTGTCTGGTCTCATCTCTTTCGATGTCCTTTCGTTGAGACCGAAAGAATAATCGAGATCGAACGGTGATCGGTTTATCTCGTCGGTCGATTTACGTTAAACACGAGCGTTCGTGTGAATTTTGTGTATGGCTTTGTGGATTCGTATGTGTTCGTTTGGCTGACGCATATATAAACGCCAGTAGATTTTTCGAGGTTATTTTTCGTTCGTTTTCTCTCCCTCTCTCTCTCTCTCTCTCTCTGTCTTTTTTCTTCTTTGCTTGTAATATCGAATTCCTGTTTCTTCTGTTTTTTTTTTTTTTTTCTTTTTTTACTTCCTTTTGCTTCTTCTTATTTTTTATTTTATATCTTTTTTTTTACTTCTTTTTTATTCTTCTTAAGGATACGAATGAATGTTTATGCGTTTACTGTGCACGGTAGTATGTGTGTCCATGCGTGTCTGTTTGTGCGTAAATATAGATTTTGTTTTATTAATCCAAATTGATTTTTATTATTTTCAGTTATTAAACTTATTTTTATCTGTCCATCTTCTTTTATATTTAAAATCTATATATATATACATATATATATATTTTTTTATACGTATAACTATTTGATCGACTCAATGAATTCGTATATATTTATGTGACTTTTATATATTATATGTAAGAACTCTATATATATATCTTTAAAAAAAAAAAAAAAAAAAAAAAAAAAGAACAAGACCAATAAAACAACGATTAATCATCAATAAACATTTCGATTAATATCATCGTAAAAAATCTACTATTTTTACATGCACACACACACACACACACACACACGATATATATATATATATATAATACATACGATACTAAAAATGCAGTTTAACTTCGGCGATCGTACAAATCACCTAGAAAATTATTATCGCGACTAATCCACGACAAATTTGTTCAATGTTTCAAAATGTCCGCCATCGTCGTCGTCCTGCGTTATAGCGCAGAATATCCGAAAGTGAAATCTGAAACTCTCTTCTTGGAAAAGATCGATGGTGTCCAAGATCGATGTCGAGTGGTAACTCGCGTGAGCATCTTTCGGACGATGAGGAAGGAACGACAAAAAAAAAAATACAAAAAGAAAGAAAGAAAGAAAAACCAAAAAAAAAAAAAAGAGAGAGAGAGAAGAAAATGAAACAAGAAAGAAGAAACTGAACGAGAAATAAAAAAAAAAAAAAGAGAGAAAAGAAAAAGAATAAAAAAAAAATATAATAAAAAAAAAATAAAATACCATACACGTAAAATCCGTAGGATAGTCTGTAGGATATATATATATATATATATATATATATATATATATATATATGCTAAGAAATAATGTGTCTGGTATTGCAAACCGGAAGTAGTGGGTGCTAAAAAGAATTAGAAGCGAAATTGGAGAGGCTATAGCACATGTATCTTACGATAGAGAAAGATAGAAAGAGAAAGAGAAAGATAAAGAGAAAGAGAGAGAGAGAGAGAGAGAGAGAAATAGGTAGATAGATAAATTTATACAGAAAGAGAGAAAGATAGAGATAGAGAGAGAGTAGATCCCTACGATCGATAGGTCCAATTTATTGGACATTTCTTTAAAGAAAGAGATAGAGTGAATGAAAAAGAGAGAGAGAGAGAGAGAGAGAGAGAGAGAGAGAGAGAGATAGATAGATAGCAAGATAAAAATAGAAAGATAGAGATAGGCATAGAAAGAGAGAAAGAGAGATAGACAAAAAATGTCCACGTTGTCCGAGCATTTTGCGTAGGACAAACAGGACAACGTAAAAAAAGAAAAAAAAGAAGAAAAAAAGAAAAAAAAAAATATCGGAAAGAACAAAAGAAAAAAAAAAAGAAAAAATAGGAATGAAAAAGGGAAAGAAGAAAAAAGAAAAAATCTAACATCGATAAGGATTAGCCGACTCGTTTCTACGGGTTTTATTTCTTACCTAACCTATATACCTAACTTAACATACATACATAGGTGCATGCATATATACATAGATACATATGTAAAAGTATATATCCTGATCGAGTTCGAGCGATAGGTAAAATCGTAAATCGATTCGTTTCGGATCGATAATTACGAATCGGTCGTGAGTAATCAAGACTTTTATAAAATAAAATCAAGAAGAGAGAAATCAGCTGATAATTACGAAAAATATATATGTGTGTGTGTAAATGGTATGTGTGTATACGTGTAGTATCTGTTTATGATTAGAAATAATAAATAAATGTGACCAATACATCGAATCAATATGTGCGATCAATATGTGTAACCAATAAATCTAAATCTAAACTGGTAATTAAAGGAATGTGTGTACAGAGAAAGAGAGAGAGAGAGAGAGAGAGAGAGAGAGAATGTTTATAATTAGAAATAATAAATACATCTTAGCAATGAATGTAACATATGAATTGATAACTGTGTTTCTATACCAGTCTGTTTACATTTAGAATCTAACAATAAATATTGTGTTGATAACGATTAATTAATAAATCTAAACTAAATTAATATTCTAATATTCTAACGATTTTTTAATAAGTAATAATCTCTGAAAAATACGTTTATCACAAGGTTTGATAATTCTTAGAAAATTTGTATGTAATTAATTGTATGATAACTATGTGTAATTCGTTTCATAATATTTTGTTCTTTTATTTAGAAATATTCAATAAATTTATATATATATATATATATATATATATATGTTTTAATGAATAAATCAAAATAATAATACCTGCATAATAAATCAAAAATTAAGAAAATTTATATATCGACTTTGTTTAGATTTGGAAATAAAATAAATACATTCATCAATAGGTATTACTAATAAATCAAAAATAATAAATGTAAACCAATACATGTAATCAATCCATCAAACCAATACATATAACCGATGCATTAAATCAATACATGTAACCAATACATTAAACCAATACATGTAACCAATGCATTAAACAAATACATGTAACCAATACATGTAACTTAATAAATCGAGCCAATAAATCTAACGAATACATACATAAATATACATTCATAAATATATATATATATATATATGCATGATTTGTACGTATAAATATACGTATGTATAAATGTGTGTTTGCTGTACGTGTGTATATGTGTATACGTGTGTTTGTATGCAAGGATGATAGCCATGTATGCAGATATTAATTTCAGGTTAAAACGATTCGAAATAATCGCGATCATCTACCAGAGAGGAAATTCTAAGGGAAAATAGACAGTAAACACATATTTGAAATTATCGATCGCGACAACGATGTGGGATAGAATAGTAATTACGATTAAAGACTATCTTCAAAACCGGTCCTACTTTTCTAACTAACACCTTCGATGTATTCCAATCTACAATCTATATACATATATACATATGATATATATATATATATATATATATATATATATATATTGTGTGTGTACAACGAAACAGATAAATATTATATGTAGATGTATAACATACACACACATATATATATATATACACAATATTATTAAATATGTACATGGTATTGGACATATACGTATATAAAAAGGTAAATATATCTGTTATAAAATACGATATCTACTTATATATTTATAACGTCTTTATTTTGCACACATATATATATATATATATGTATAATATATTTATGTGTATATATATATAATATATATATAAAATATGTATAATATATATGTGTGTGTGTATGTAAGATATATATAGAAATATAGAATCCAATAAAAAATATGATATCTATTTATATATACATATATTTATACGTACATATACGTATATATATATATATATATATATATATACACATACATACATATTTATGACATATATATATATATATATATATATATATATATATATATATATGGGAATGTAAGGATTATTATAAATGTACGATATCTACATAATTATTTACGTGTATATGTAAGACATTTATTCGAATTGAACATAGTTCAATCACATATTTCCCCCACTCTATCCCCATAAACCCACCATACTAACCCACCTCGACTATCAAGTACCAATATAACCCCTTCCATCTTACCAAACTCTCGGTCAACTAAAGAAACGCGCAATACGATGTTATTTATCTAACACGACAAGTTTTATCGGTCAAGTTCAACTCTCTCTAATCTTAATAATGAATATTTTCTATAAGCAAATTACTACGTACGTTAGTAATCGTCGAACAAGTACGACGACTATGGATATTATATAAAGTAGATTATAATTACGTTGAAAAAGTTGTTGTTTCGCTTGGGTGATTTAGAGAAGGAAAGAGAAAGAATGAAAGAGAAAGAGAGAGAGAGAGAGAGAGAGAGAGAGAGAGAGAGAGAGATGTTTTGGCGGTTTCTAATCGAGTTGTTGTGAAACGTAAAACATTTTTATCGAAGTAACGGAAGAGATAACGAAATTAGGGTATAAGAAAGAAAGAGAGAAAGAGAAAGAGAAGAAAAAGAGAGATAGTAAAGGGAAAGATGTTAATGAACTGACATATAGACTTTGATATAGTTGGAGTTAATTGAAATTTTTCGTCAAACTATTATATATCTCTTAAATGAGAATTTGAAATTATATATGTACTATATATGTGTGTATCTGTGTATGTATGTATGTATGTATGTATGTATGTATTATACATCTATATATATATATATATATATAAATATATATATGATTATGTAATATTAGTAAAACAAAATAATAATATTTAAAAATAATAAAAAACTAATGTAATAATATTATAAATATAAATAAAATATATATATATACAATAAAAAATAATATAACAATATAAGTATAATTACAATAATTATAATATAATAATTATAATATATATATATATTTATATATATATATATACAGACATTTGGTGACCACTGTCATAGATATATCTGACGTATAATGAGGACATCATTAACTTACTATTCGTAGACTATTTCTATCCTTCTCTATCTTTCTCTTTGTGACCGACGTGACGTTAACGTCGACGTGAAGATTACTTTAACTCAACTGGAACATTTGTATATATATATATATATATATATATATATATATTTATTTATTTATACACACACATAGATACGTAACTAGTGCGTGGAAAAAAACGTAAACCAAGTCATGATATTTTTCATTACGTAATATATATCTATATATTGTGTAGTAATAGTAATAGAGTAGTAGTAGTAATAGTAGTAATAGTAGTAGTGTGTATATAGTTCGTGTATATTTCTAAACAGCTCTGTCATGTGATTTCTAAGTTCAATGATTATATAAAGACATGTTGTTTTCGACCAAATTCGTTTCAACAAGTTTCAATTTTTATGGAGTAACTAATCGAATACATTATAATCAAAAATAATTAAAAAGAAAAAAAGAAAGTGAGATAACAATAAAAAAATAATAAACGACGTATCGAAGAAATGGTTGAAACGGTTTATTTAAAAAAAAAAGAAAAAGAAAAAGGAAATGGAATAGAATGAAAACAAAAAAAAAAAAAATTAAATAAATAAATATTCTTTCCATCGAAATTTCTAATTAGTAAAACCTAATTCTAACAATTCGATTTTCAACCGGACCTATTAAAAAAATTACCGAGGAAAGAGATTCGAAAAAGAAGAATTCAAAAGAATAAATAAACTCTTATTACTATCGAAATTTCTAATTCGACAAGTCTAACTCTAATAATTCGATTTTCGATCGTACATATTAAATTAATTATCGCGATAACGAACCATCAAGAAAGATCAACGTTACTTTTATTTCCATCTAAATTTCCAATTTACAAAATCTAATTTTAATACATCAATCTTCAAACGGATCTCTCTTGGTCGTACAAAAAGACGAGATATGTCGGAACAAATTTGAAGAAGTCGAGGAAAAAGAAAAAAAAGAAAAAAAAAAAAAGAACGAAGGACAAAAACGAAACAAAAGTAAATTAATAAATATATAAATAAATAAATAAATAAATAAATAAAATTAGAGAAAGAGAGAGAGAGAGAGAGAGAGAGAGAATAGAAAAAAAGAAAAAGTTAATTTCTCACTCTCTCATTCTTTCACTCTCTGTCTCTGTCTCTCACTCTCTTATTCATTCAAATACAACAGCTGATAATTCTTAACTTTTTGATGTCGGGCCGCTCCTTTGACAAGACAGAGACAGAGAGACAAAGAAGAGAAAGAAAGAAAGAAAGAAAGAAAGAAAGAGAGAGAGAGAGAGAGAGAGAGAGAGAAAGAATGAAAGAGAGAGAAAGAAAGAAAGACAGAAAAAAAAAAGTAGGAGGAGCATACATATATTTTTCTCGCACCTGATTTAACGGCTAAGAAAAACGAAGTCATGCCGCAGGGCAAAAGCAGTTCCGAAAGATTGTACGAAGGTAGTGGGGGTAAGATAGGGACGGGGTGGGGGATGAGAGAAGGGTAAAAAGAAGGGCAGAGGCGGACAGGCACGCAGGACTTTGGAACTCACGAATAACACAAGCATATATAATATATACATTCATATATATATATATACATATATATACACACATATATATATGTGTATATATATAATTAAATATACAATTATATATATATTTATATTTATATATATATATATATGTATATATATATATATACTTTCACGTATATGTATTTAGAAATTATATATATATATGTATATATATATATGTATATAATGATGTATGTGTGTTATATGTACGTATGTATATATATATATGTGTGTGTATGTAACAATATTATTACTTTAAAAAAAAAAGAATAAAAAGAAGTAGAGAGTGAAAGAGAAAGAGACGAAAGAAGAAAGACAGGTAATGGTTAGTTGATAGGTTGAGGGTTGGTAATATCCTAACGCTATAAAACGTCCTAAACTTTTTGGTCGATCCGTCGTAAACAGAAACTTTAATCACGTTTGCACGCAACCATACGAATCATCGCACACCCGCCTTTGGGTTAACTCTCCCTTCGAGATTCCTATGTGCGATGGATGGGAGAGGATATACAAAACCAAAAATGGATGCACGGTCATTTATTCGCTCGAATATATAGTGTTATATATATGTGTGTGTATTTTAAAAAAAAAAAAAGAGCAAAGAAAAAGAAAATTAAAAGAAAAAATGAAAAGAAATTGGACGAACGATTTTTCCATTCTTTTCATTTCCTTTTTTCTTTTCTTTTTCTTCTGTTTTCTAAAAAAAAAAAAAAAAAAAAAAAAAAAAAGAAATGTTTCGATAAAAACGTTTCTAAAAGTGAAATCGAAAGAGCATCTTTCGACGCCTGACGGTCTAATCTTCTTCTTTCTATTTTTTTTTTTTCTAATAATATTGATTAAAAGAGAGAAAAATTAAAGCGAACAGAGCAGGACGATCTTTGCTTTTTATTTTCCATTCTTTACTTTGTACTTTCTTCTCCAACTTTTTCATGAGAATTTGTCGAAACTCGAACGAATTAGAAAAGAAATTTACCAAGTTTACGCTGATCTAATATACTTTAAAAATATTTCTTAACAAATAATAAATAAATAATAGTAAAAAATAAAACAAGTAAAAATCAACGTCGAGGCATAAACGCGTGATTAAATTTTCTCTAATCTGCTTGAATGAAATTTGTATGGTAAAAAAAAAAAAAAAAAAAAATGAAAGAAAAAAGAAAGGAAAAAGAAAAAAAAAACGAGATCAAAATAATTTAACCAAAGTCACCAGTAATCTAATCTTTCGTAAAGTTTTTTCTCAAACTACTTGGACTTTGAATGAAATGAAAATGCGTACATGCGTACTTAACGCGTACAAATCGAATATAATAAATTAAAATATTTCTAATGTCACGATGAAAACTTCGAAATATAAATTATCCGATGGTTACGATAAAGTTCGTAAAAAAAAAAAAAAAAAAAAAAAAAAGAAAGAAAAAAAATTGAATAAATTAAAAAAAATATAACTTGAACGAAATAAGTATATCGATACATAAATAATTCAATGTCTTTTAATCTCTTCGAACGAATCTCTCTGAATGAAATTAGAATGGAAAAAAAAAAAAAAATCTAAAACGGTTACGGACAATCTAATCTTTCGAATAAACTAAAAAAAAAGAAAGGAACAACAACTAGGACGTTGAATGAATAAAATCGTGACACGAATACGTACGAAAGATACATAAAATAAATTAAATTTCTTCTAATCTTTGAATGAAAATTTGAATGCAAGAATAACAACAAGAAAAAATACAATCTCCGATGTAAAACGTTCTTTACCAACCGATTATCTAATCGTTCGTATCGAAAAAGAGTTTATCGAGAAAAAAAGAAAAAAAAAAAAAAAAAAAAAACAGAAAAAGAAAAATAAAAATAAAGAGAAGGAAGAAAAGATATGAATGAATACGAATGCATAGATAAATCATTAAAATGTCTGACCTAATCTCCGAAACGGATCTCTCTTATGAATGAAATTAATTCCTGTAAGCGCGAAATTTCAATTGATAGAATAAAACAAAACGAAATAAAGCAAAACGAAAAGTAAAATCGAATAAAGTAATTGAAGAAAAATGTTGAAAAAAGAAAGACGAAAAAAAAAAAAAAAAGAAAAAAGAAAAAGAGGAAAAATCTAAAGCGCCTCGCGTACCAAATATACTCTTACCAAACTAAATCTCTCATAAAATTAAACGAAAGAAAGCAAAAAAGTAAAAGGTAAAAAAAGTAAAAAAAAAAAAAAAAAAAAGAAAGAAAAAGAAAAAAAAAGAAAGAAAAAAAGAAAAGAAAAGAAAAGCAAAACACAAACGAAGAAGATACAGATACCGAGAAATTGAAAATAGAACGTGCGATGATTAATCTACATGATCTAATCGATCTAATCATATCATACGGACGAATAATTTATCGGAACGTTTTAAATTCGATCACAAGATACAACGAAGATATTTCTAATCAACGTCTAAACATACGTCGCCGAAAGAAGAAGTTGGAATATACGCATACGTAAGAAGAAACCAATACGAAAATCCTCCCTCTATCCCTCCCCTCCCTGTCCACCCCCTCTCCTCTTCTTCTTCACTCGTTTAAACCATCCTTCACCACCGTTACATTTCTTCTGCTTCTCTTTCATCTTCCATCTTTACCATTTCATTCTCATCCTCTTCACCCTCATCCTCATCCTCTTCGTCGTCGTCGTCGTCATCGTCGTCTTCGTCGTCTTCGTCGTCGTTGTCGAACCACGTTCTCCGTGAGCAAGCCAGCGCCATCGTAATTCGTTCGAATTGCACGTACGCCAAGTTCCGCACACGCTCGATCTCTCTCTCTCTCTCTCTCTCTCTCTCTCTCTCTCTCTCTCTCTCTCTTATATCACACTCTCTTTATACACATTTTATCTCTCTATCTCTCTCTCATTCTTTAGAAAATCTACATCTATCTATTTATCTATCTATCTATCTATCTATTTATCTATCTATCTATCTATTTATCTATCTATCTATTTATCTATCTCTCAATCATTTTTGTATGATCTTTATTTATCTCTTTCTCACTCTTACGTATTCTTTCTCTCTCTCTCTCTCTCTCT
>NC_057708.1:1367486-1370236 GCF_014466175.1 Vespula pensylvanica | reverse complement strand
CTCTCTCTCTCTCTCTCTCTCTTTCTCTTCTTCGTACTGTTTTTTCTTCCTTTCTCTTTCTCTCTCTTTCTTTTTCATGTATGTCCTTTGACCCTCGAAATATATTCCCATCTCGAAATCACGAACTCTCAATATCTCGATCACGATCACGATCACGATTTTTTTTTTCCAAATCACACTTCTCTCACATCTTCAACTCTTAAATTCCTAAAATCTTTCTAAATCGATTACACTCTATCTTTCCAACCCTCGTTTCCCTTCCTATTCGTCTTCCTCCTCTATTATCCCCTTCTTCAATTCTCTAATAATTCATACAAGAACGTACGATTTCGATCTCTCATTCGGCTCAATTTGCATTTCGACAAAAAAAAAAAAAAAAAAGAAAAAGTACGTGCGACGTTCATTATTCTTTTTTTCTTTTTCTTCTCCTTCTTCTTTTTTCTCTTTATCTACGTACGAGATCCCTGGTATATATGTATGTATGTATGTATGTATGTACGTGTAAAGAAAAAAATAAAAAAGAAAGGGAGAAAGAAAAATAATATAAATAAATAAAAAATGAAGGGGAAAGCGTAAAATGTGTATTCTCGCGACGCGCGAGGTCGGACAAATTTCTTTGAAGTCAGTATGACACTAAACGTGTTGGATATACATACACATGTACGAATGTGTGTGTGTGTATGTGTATGTGTACGATATGTATTTATATTTGTACATATCTATATATGTATGTATGTATGTACATATATATGTATGTATATATGTATGTATGTTTGCATGTATGTATATCTATATATATATTTATGTACGAAATGCTTATGCGAGACGTGCTCGAAATGCCGATGCAGTTTGCTACGCGAGAGAGAGTGCAGTAAATGCAGCGAGAAAATTAGGGTTACATTTTTTTCCTCCCCTTTTTCTCTGTTCATTTTTTTTTTTTTTGTCATTTCTTTTTCTTTCTCTCTCTCTTTTTTTCTTTTTTCGGCTATATCGCCTCGCATATTTTAAATATTGTAATAATAACAATAACAATAACGTTAATAATAATAATGAATAAGTAAAATGTAAATATATACAAATTTGTATATATGTATAATATGAAATAATATATTCCTATATGCACACACACACACACACACACACACACATATATCCATATATATATATAACATGTTATATTATACAAATTTATATTATACAAATCTTATAATAATAACAATAATAATAATAATAATAAGAAGAAGAAGAAGAACAATAATAAAAAATAATATAAAAATAAACGTGTATAATACACATCCTTATCTGATATAAAACATTGTAAACAAATTTACATTATACATTACTTTTCTTATATTCTACATTATTTCATTATTGTATAAAACGTTATAGGTATATAAACGTAAAGTATAACATGCAAGAATACGCATACACGTATACAAAAATATATATATTAGACAAGATCGTCGCCGAACAAGTTTTCCCATAAACATCCCATAAATATCTCCATAAATAATTCATAAAACTTTTATGTATCAACACCCTTAATTTTCATCAGTCAACACGATACGATACGATACGATACGATCCGATCCGATCCAATCCAATCCGATCAGATCAGATCAGATCAGATCAGATCTATAATAACAACACAACAATAATAATATAATAACACTAACAATAACAATAACAATAATAATAAAAATAGTAATATTGACAACAACATTTACATTCAATCAGGTTTTCCATCGTTTTTAACGTTTTGTTATTTTAACATTTTTTTTTTTCTTTTACCTCACCCCTCACCCCTCACCCCCACCCCTTTACCTTATGTTGCAACATATTTATTCTCAACTGCCTCGTTTTATGGTTATCAAGGTCGTTATTTAGGTTGTAACTTATCGTTCTCTTTCTCTCTCATACACATACACACATACATACTCTTGTACTACTCTCTCTCTCTCTCTCTCTCTCTCTCTCTCTCTTTTTCTCTTTCTCTTTCTCTCTTTTACACTCTCCATTAGACTCGATCTGCAGCTACGATACTCTTGTTCAAGGTGCATAGTGAAAGCGATGTTGAGTAGAACATTGAATGAGACCACCTTTAGAAGACTCGAGTTTCCGATCGATATACATGGTATGTATTTGTATTATATATATATATATATATATTTAGATATATAGATAAATATGTATATATATGTATATATGGCTATGTGTACTGTAGTAGACGATCTTTCGATCTAAAACTTATACGTGATTAATGTTCGCTAAAGCGATCGGTTTGTTTTGTTATACATAGTTCAATGATCAATCGATTGATATCATTAAAAAATGATAAGGAAAAAAAATTTCTGTATATGTATGTGTGTGTGTGTGTGTGTATGGGTAAATGTATATATGAATATGTCTGTAACTATATTTTTGTTATTAAAAATGTTAGATATCGAACTATACATTTTTTTTCCCCTCTATGAGAATCCTATTGAAATAAAATTTGTTTATATTCAAATATGATTAGAAACAAAAAAGATATATACAATATATGTATACGTATCGCGCTCGTGTAACTATATTTTTCTTATTAGAAATTAATCTACATATTTATTATAACAATTAAGAATTGTACAGAATATAATCTGTGTATGTATGCGTGTAATTATATTTTTGTTATTAGAAATTAATCTAGAAATTAGTAAGCATGTTGATTTATAAATCTTTTTATCTATGAGAGTCTCGTCGAAAAAAAAAAA
>NC_057708.1:1354100-1367386 GCF_014466175.1 Vespula pensylvanica | reverse complement strand
TATATACGTACATACATATATGCATTAACAAAATTCTTTATTAGAAACATTACGTTACTAATTCAGTCGAATACCATAATTATACATTTTTCATTAGAAATTCACTCGTTGTTATTATTACATTCACTCGTTATTGTTATTATTCTCAATCATACATAATAACCAATAATAACCAATAAAAACAGCGTTATCTTTAATACGCCAAAAAAAAAGAACAATAGAAAAGAACAAATAAAAAAAAAAACAAAAAGAGAAAGAGAGAGAGAGAGGGAGAGAGAGAAAGAAAAAAAAGAAAAGAAAAAGAAAATAAAGAAAAAACGTTTCAATGGCGATTGGGTCACGTTGAAAAGATTAAAAAAAAAAAAAAAAAGAAAAAGAAAATGAAAAAGAAAGAAAAAGAAAAAGGACGAAAAAGAATTAAAAAATATAATTTGGAAAAATAAGAAAGAGAGAGAGAGAGAGAGAGAGAGAGAGAGGAAAGAAAAAAGAAGGAAAAAGATAAAGAAAAAGCAATCTAATCGCGATTGCGTCATATCATCGAAAAGGGAAAAAAAAGAAAAAGAAAATACCCAGTCACACCGAGGTAAGAACCAATAAATTTTCTATATACAATCGCAATCTACATAGATATTTACGGTTACATGATAATAAAGACATTTAGAAATCTTTTCGAAGAAAGAAATTATCCGTGACGAGACGAGACGAGAAGAGACGAGAAGAGAAGAGACGAGAAGAGACGAGACGAGACGAGACGAGACGAGTTGAGTCGAGTCGAGTCGAGAGGAGAAGAGAGAATACGAAACGAAACGAAACGAAACGAAACGAAACGAGACGAGACGAGAGAGGACGGGAGGGACAAGAAGAGTGGGGAGGAGAGGAGAGGGGAGGAGAAGAATGGGGAAGGGAGGGGAAGGAACGGAACGAGACGAAACAAGACGAGAAGGAACGAGACAAGACGAAACGAAACGAAACGAAACGAAACGAAACGAGACGAGACGAGACGAGACGAGACGATACGATACGATACGATACGATACGAGACGTGAGAGACATCCGTACGTGACGATCGTAAGACGAATTTAGAGAAGCAGACGACAAATTAGCGAAAGAATTTACAAAGTCATTAACATAATCGGCTTATATGTATGTATGTGTATATATATATGTGTGTGTGTGTGTGTATATGTATGTAGAGAAATATATATATATAACATTGATATAGATATATGACTGTATGTACATATATGTAAATATATATATATATATTATATTATATTTTATATTATATAAATAAATATATATATAATATTGATATAAATAAATTCATATATAAGCTATGTCTATCTGTGTATTAGTATATATATATATATATATATATATATATATAAATATAATTCAGTAGGATAATGGTATAGAAGTATAACCTTTCGACGAGATATAATCTCGTTAAGATTTGACAAACACCATGTATATCGTCGATCACTTTCTCCTTCTCCTTCTCTTTCTCTTTCATACCCTTACCCTTTCCTCTCCCTTCTACTTCTCTCCTTTTCTTTTCTTGTCTTTTCCTTTTTCTTTTTTTTTTTTTCGCGGATGCACGTGCAATGACATATACCATCTGGCTGGTTGAATGTTTCGAGCCACGAGTAGCAATTGATCGTAACGATATTCTTGTATCATCATCCGAGTTATTTGTCGCCCTTTCTATCTCTATATCTATCTATCTCTTTCTCTCCTGTTCAAATCTCTCTTCCTCTCTCTCTCTCTCTCTCTCTCTCTTTCTCTCTCTCTCTCCTCTTTATCTTCTTACTCTTCTCAATGTCTGTTAGCCATCGTTGGCCATTGACCGACCTTCATAGTTGAACCGTCTTGCCAGATGACGGACAACTGTCTTTCTCTTATTTTTAATCATGTATCTTTCTCTCTCTCTCTCTCTCTCTCTCTCTCTTTCTCTCTGTCTCTCTATCTATCTGTCTCTGTCTCTTTCTGTCCCTCTTTCTCTCTGTTTCATTCCACATATGGATATATGTGTGTGTGTGTGTGTGTGTATTGCATAAAGTAATAATAAGAAGAAAAAGAAATAGCTAAGATGTTAGAAAAGTAACGTAAGAAGCGTGAAGATTAAGTATTACGATCGAGAGGATCGAGAAGATCGTATCGATCGATTGTAGGATGATAAATTTCATCGTGGTATTTCATCAACTTCATATGATGTTTTTATATGTGTGTGTGTGTGTGTGTATGTGTGTGTGTTAAATAAAATAATTAAAGTTAGAAAAGTAATGTTAAGTGTGAAGATTAAATATTATGATCGAGAGGATCGAAAGGATCGTATTGATAGATCGTATTATGATAAATTTGATCGTAGTATTTCATCAATTTCATATGTGTGTTTATTGTGTGTATGTGTGTATTAAATAATATAATCAATGTTAGAAAAGTAATGTTAGAAGTGTGAAGAATAAATATTATGATCGAGAGGATCGAAAGGATCGATCGTAAGATGATAAATATTGATCGTAGTACTTTATCAATTTAATATATAAATATATGTGTATACGATGTGTGTTATAAAAAAATAATTAATTAAATAGGTTTAGAATATTAGAAGAGTAATGGAAATATTAAATATGAAGATTAAGGATCATGATTTAGACGATTCAGACGATCGATCCGATCGATCAATGACAAATATGCTTCGTATTATTTAATCGATTTAACACGTATGTATGTTATTAAACAATATTATTATAAATAATATTTAGATATTAATATTTACAATATATAGTGATATATATATTTTTTTTATTTTATATATATATATATATAGTAATATAAATTATTAATAAAATTAATTCTTATTATATTAGAATACAGATTAACACAATAAATCAGGTTACATATTTATATGTTTTATATATGCAATATATATATATATATGCAAATATATTACATAAAACAACATACGCACGAGAAAAAAAAAGATTGCAAAATTATAACTAAAATAAAAAAAAAAGAAAAAAAAAAGAACGAAATAAAAACGAAAGAAAAGAAAAATTGAAAAATATTAGATACTTTCTAATCATCGTAAACGTAAGAATTGTGTGGATAAGGCATTACGATTGATTGATCGATCGATCGCTCGATCGATCGATCGATCGATCGAACGATCGAACGATCCGTCCCAATTCTATCGGATTGAACGATCGTCTAGCTGATAAATATATACACGTAATACTTAATCAACGTTATCTTAAACGATATAAATAATTACAGTAGCACGATACATTGTATAATAGTTAGATATTAGTTTCCTTTTCCCGAAGAAATGTTATCGTTAACCTCCTTTTCTAATCTTCGATGAACCTATACACATATATACTCACACAAAATCATTATACGAATATATATATATATATATGTGTGTGTGTGTGTGCATAGGAATGAATAATACATATATATTGATATAAGTAATATTAATAATACTAATAATAAACGTGATCATATATGAGACACGAAAAGATTAAGAAGAAACAGAAGAAGAAGAAGAAGAAGAAGATGTAGAATAAAACGTATTAATCTGAAATCTCGAGCAATTTGTCATATAAATTATGCGAAAATCATAGCTATAAATAAAGATGTTCGATCGATTAAGAGAAAGAAAGAGAGAGACAGATAAACGAAGAATGAAAAAAAGAGACAAAGAGAGAGAAAGAAAGAAAGAAAGAAAGAGAGAGAGAGAGAGAGAGACAAATAGAGACATATAGAAAGAAAAAGATAGACAAAGATAAGAACAAAGAGAGAGAGAGAGAGAGAGAGAAAAAGATAGTGTTTCGATTATATCAAAAGATCGAAGATATCGATCGTTTTTAATCTTGATAATACAGAGCTGGTTTTCTTCCTAACTCGATCGAAGGTCATTGACACCAAATTCCATCTTCTATCTCTGTCTCCCCCCTCTCTCTCTCTCTCTCTCTTTCTTTATATTTCACTCGACACGAAGAAGCAAGGGGTCCGGCACGATTTTATACGTTTGACATAGTTTTTTTCTTCTTTTCTTTTTTGTTTCATTTTTTGTTTTTCTTTTTTTTTTTTTTTTTGTTTCTTCTTGTTCTTCTTTTTTCTCGTGAACGGTGGAATTCAAAGGAGGCAAAAGGGACTTTAATTATGGTCCTTCCAATGTCTTCAACATAACCCTTAGAGGCTCTTTCTCATCCGTTTGGTCCAAAAAATGATAGCCCCCTCCCCCCAACACTCTCTTCCAACCCATGAAACGACTTAATCGGTACTTTGATGATAATACGTATAAGTAGATTTTTTTTTTCAGAATAGATGTGAACTAAACTTTAGGTAGAGTACATATTTACTTACATATATACACATGCATATATGTATGTATGTATATTTATCTATATATCTATATATATATACATATATATAATTATTATTGGAATAGCTATGAACGAAACTATAGGGTATAGAAATGTTTATATATATGTATGTATACGTATATATAAATACATATATATATATATATAAATGATAATATATAAATAAAAATTTAATATTTAAATATATATATATATATATTAATTAATATATGTATATAATATAAATAATATATATATATAAAATAATGTATAATAATTGAATTCACAGCTACTGTATAGAGAAAGAGAAGGGAGATATTAAATCCTTTTTTTTTTTTTTAATTTTTTTCTTTTTAATACGTTTCAAAGAAACGCATATAGAAGAAATTGATATTAACAAAACCGATTGTTCGAGTACTCTCAAGACAGTTTCGTAAGAGCCAACGATCTGTGAGATCTATTGCAAAATTAGAGAGACAGACATACATCTCGTGTATGCTCTCTTAGATGTCTATCTCTATCTCTATCTCTATCTCTATCTCTATCTATCTATCTCCATGTCTCTCTTTCTCTCTCATTCTTTATGCACTCGAGACACAGGACAGAAACGTTTAAATAGTATATAACATAAGAAAGAGAGAGATAGATAGTGATAGATAGATAGATAGAGATAGAGTGAGAAAGAGAAATTGCGTTGACGAGCCTAAGAGGCAAACGATCTCGTCTATGGCGAAGAATTTTTTTATGGTGGTTGGAAAATTTTCTTACGGTTAAGATTGAAGAGTTTTCTTATGGCAATTTTAAAATAAATACATATCGAAGGAGAGATTTTCTTATGGTAATCGAAGAGAGTTTTCTTATGGTAATCGTAGAATTTTCTTTTATGGTGATTGCAGAGTTATCTTATAGTTCCTAGAATTTTCACGCATACACATAAACATACATCAACGTATAATGATGAAATATTATTTTAATATAATAATAATATATGATATATTATATGTTATACTATTAATTCTATACTAAGTTGAATCAAGTTATGATGCTTGTACGTGTGTATTCGTGTAATAATAATTTTTCGAAATGAACAAGAAAAAAGATGATAATCAAATTTGCTGAGAAAATTACGAAGAGGTATAATTGATTGAAGAGAGTAAAGAAAATTATTAATAATAAATAAAAAATTTTTTACCCACCCTGTATATATATATATATATATATATATATATATATATATTATTGTATGATATAGATAAAATAATATTGTTATATAATTAATAAAATTACATTGTCAATAATATTATAATTAATAGAAATAATAATAATAGAAATACTACACTTATATTTTATAGAAAAAAACAAAAAAAAAAAAAACAAAAAAAATACAATATTAATATTGTCAATTCTAAATTCCAATAGAAATGAACAAAACTATTCGATTGCGTAAAAAGAGAAAAAAAATTAAAAAAAAAAAAAAAAAGAAAGAAAAAAATGCTTTTTTCATATATTCTACAATACAATTATAGTATTAAACAATATATTCTATGTGCGTGTGAAATTAATCTTTTACATATTTATTATTCACTTTTCCTTTGTTACATATTTATATATATATATATATCTATTTTTTACATTTATACATTTTATACATTCTTATCGAACTCTTTGTTATCGAAACAAAAAAAAGAAAAAAGAAAAAAAAATCAATTCCGATTCACAAAACTTCATATTAATAGTGAATTAATAATCACAATTAATAACAACGATTTCATCAAATCCCCACCCTCTCTTTTCTTTACAATCAATAAAATAACAAAAAATCGAAAGAACTACGAATCCAAAGAATTTCTAAAAAAAAAAAAAAAAAAGAAAAAAAATGAATAATTTTCTCTACTAACGGTGCATTGTTTAATGACTCGTAGAGATTGTCAACACGACATACATAAACCTATACATAAAACGTAACATACATATAACATATATAAACACACACATTAAAAACAAAACGTGCACTTCTCTCTCTCTCTCTCTCTCTCTCTCTCTCTCTCTTTGCCTTTCTCCGTTCTCTCTTTCTCTTTCTAAACGAAAAAGAAAAAGACGAAGTTCTCGAGAATATGACGGTATCGCTAATAAAGGCTCGTATTCTCGTGTTTATGAGCGCATATATGTATCTACTTGCGTCTAAAGTTCTCGAAGTGCGAGGTCAAGAGCCACTTAAGAAACACTCCGATGCATATCCAGCCACTTCTCTCTCTCTCTCTCTCTCTCTCTCTCTCTCTCTCTCTCTCTCTCTCTCTCTCTCTTTCTAACTCTTTCTTTAGCTGAAATAGATCTCGACAAGAATCTTAATCTCGAGTTTCTGTTCACACTGCGTGAAAGTATCTCCTGGAACAAGCTATCGGTATACTAAAGAGAAAGAAAGAGATAGAGATAAAAAGAGGTAGAAAGAAAGAGAGAGCAAGAAAAAGAGAGAGAGAGAGAGAGAGAGAGAGAGAGTGTTACGATGATGGATGAGCATATTTCTTGACGTACAGGATCAAGAAGAAGAATGGGATTGCACCCTTTAACTATGGACTGTCTCATTGTGCGGTCATAATAATCGTTTATTATTCTATAAGATAATAGACCACCAACCGCAACTTTATTAATAATAATCGGTCTTAGTTCAACATTATTTCTTTCTCCTGTCATTCCCCCTTCTTTCTTCTCTCTTTCTATCTCTTTCTTTCTTTCTCTTTCTCTCTCTCTCTCTCTCTCTCTCTCTCTCTCTCTGTCTCTTATTCTTATACCTATATCCATCTGTTTCTTTTTATCCTACAGACCTTCCCCCACCACTACACCTAACTATCGTACAATTACCATTAGCACTCACAAGTATTTTTTAATTATATCTTAGGAAATTAATAAGCGATCAATAATGAGAGTGAAAGTAAATTATCTTTGCGTTGACACGTTTGATAATGTTTTTATATTGGGACGATTGATATGATGTATGTTATATATATGTGTGTATGTGTGTATGTGTGTAGGTATAATAATAGATATATATGTATGTGATACGATATTTTTACTATTATGATAATATCGTGTATGATACTACATTATTCATAATTTATTATGATTTTAATAAATTAGAAAAATATTATATATGATACTGAATTATTATTATAGTGATACTATGTAATATCGTAACGATATTAATTTTTCTCTTTTCTTCTTTCTTTCTTTCCTTTTTTTTTTCTTTTTTTCGCGAGAACGACGAGGACTAATTTAGGTTACGAAAACTTGTATTCGACATTATTAAAATATTATAATAATATAATATAATGTAATATAATATCATAATAATGATAATGATGATGATAATATTCTAATAAAAATCAAAATGATTCCTCACAAAATATATTATATATCAAACTCCATAAAATCTTATAATAAATATTTCAATTTTATTTTTTTTTTTATTTTTCTTCTCATTACTGTTATTATTTTCGTTCGATCAAAAAAAAAAAAAAAAAAAAAAAAAAAAAAAAAAAAAAAAAAAAAAAAAAAATTAAAAAGAAAAAAAGAAATTAAAATTACATCGCAAAAGTTTACATTCGAAAATTATTTATAAATTCAATTTTTTCTCTGAACAAAGAAAACCAGAAAAGTGATCTATTAAAGATCTCTCTCTCTCTCTCTCTCTCTTTCAATATATATATATATATATATATATGGACCAGTTACATTGTTAATAACGACCTACGTTACAATGACACGCTTTACAAACGTGCCGGATGTCTAGAACGTTAGTCGCAATATTCAATTCCGATAAGCATTGTCATCGTCGACAATGAAACGAGTAACATCGTTCAGTTAAGTGGAACGTTCTAAACGAGATTAGAAATATATTTATTTAAAAAAAAAAAAAATATATATATATATACACAAACAAACATATATACAGATATATAACAATGAGAGAATATAAAATTATTTGTTTATTAATTTTTCTACTTTTTCAATTTATATATAATTTAATTATAATTTATAAATATACATGTTTCGAAATCTATATACTTCGTACGTATTTTTAAAACAGACCTAACAATTATATATATATACACACACACACACACACACACACACACATATGTACATATGTAGAATATTTGTTTTTTTTTTTATTTTAAGTATTGTAAAACTATAATACGAGCATAGAAGCTTATAGTTTCCTATGATTTATTTTCGAAATATTTAAAAACACACAGACATACATATATAGAAAATAGAAAAAGGTTTTGAACTGTTTAGATCTTGAATAAAAAAAAAAAAAAAAAAGAAGAGAAAGAGTTAGCTTGCAAGTACTTCTCATACGTTTATTGCGGAAGTAATGTTACAGGTATAGGATCATAAAAAAAGACCACAAAAACGTACGAGCATAGATAAACTGTGGTTTACTAGACGTCCACATTGGTGCCTTTATTAGACATTATTCTTTACTATTATTTATATTATACTATATAACGAAAGCTGATATACACGCGAAAACCATTACAACAAATTTATTGATCGTTCTTGAGTCTTGAGTTTTCAGAAGAAGAGAAACAAAACCATGAAAAGTATTTCTTTTTTTTTTTTTTTTTGAAACGAAAGAAGAATAAATAAAAAATAATTTTATATAACCACTATATATATATATATATTTATTTATTTATTTATAAAATTAATAAAGAAAATTTTTACTAGATTATAAAAAAAAAAAAAAAAATTGGAAAATTAAAGAAACAAATAAAACAATAATTTTACGTTCTACCTCAATTACATACATATACATATACATATATATATATATATATATATATAAAATTAAAAAATGTAAAATTAAATAAATAAAAAAAAAAAAAAAGAATCTATATATATTTATATACATATATGTTTTTCTTTTAAATCATAAAATCGCAAGCCTAACTCATAAAAATTTACAAGCCTAACTACGAGCCTTTAACTAAGAACTTAGCGAGCGTGTAGAAGAAGTGGGATGAAGAAAAGAGGATATAATAATTGATTTTTCAAATTCACCTAATACACGTATCCCACACCTTTTATAATATTTATGTAGACGTCTCATAGTTAAACGTTTGAATGAGTATTTTTATTAGCGACGATGTTATAGGATTAAATGAATGATGTCAAAACTGATCACCATGACATTCTTGTATCATAATATAAATCTCTAAATAAGAAGATTACAATCAACGTATTACATGTGACTACTATGATCGAAGGTGCAGCCGAAAATTCAAATACAAACACACACCTACATATATATATATATATATATATATATATATATATATATTACATACACAATGAAACGAGTATTAAAAGGAATAGATTTCCAATTGAATGGAGTATCTACATGGTTAACACCATAGACGAGACCTGCTCTAAGCCACACCTTAGATTCGTCCTTATGGAATTTGTTTTCTTCGGATATATATGTGTTTCTTTCTGTACGTGTGTGTGTGTGTGTGTGTTGTTTTTCTTTTTCATTAAAACGATAAATTTTTTTCTAAATATTTTCAATAATCTCGATCTTAAAAAATACATTCTCTGCAACATCTCTATGAGCTTGTATAAAATATTTGTATAAATCAAATTGCGATTAAGATATCTAAACTTTGCTATCGTGAAATTTTTTTTAATCGAAATAATATATATGTATATATACGTACGTGTTTTTGCTTTTTTTTTTTTTCCCCCAACACAATTCGTTATTTTCTAAATATTGTCAATAATGTCGATCTTCAAAAAATTATTCTTTAATAGTTCTACGAATTTGTATAAGATATTTGTACGTCTAAATAAAATTACGATTAGATATCTAAACTTTGTTATCGTGAAATTGGTTTTAATCGAAATAATATATATATATATATATATTGTTTTTTTTTTAAACGACACGATTCATTACTTTCTAAATATTTCTAATAATTTCGTTCGTAGAAAAATTACTCCCAAATAATCGTCTACTTCTTAGGTACTTCTGAATAAAAATCTGATTAGATTCATCCTATTCGAAATTTTTGTTGATCGACGATAAAAATGATTAAACTTTCTCAAGACATTTCTAACAATTACGAAATCGTCGAATCATTAAAAATTTCTACGAACCTAAGCGTATTTAAGAGATTCATTAAATTCAAATATTCGATTTACAAGCTAAACTAATTGAATATACATTATTCAAAGGATAGCCATAAATAATGATATTAGAAATGAATAATAATGTTAGAAGAAATATCGTTTAAATATGATATCGTATAAATGATATTATCGTATAAATAAATTATGTTACAAGAAATTTATTGTTAGCTTTACTTTAACTTCGATAATAAGAGCTTATCATACTTCTTATAACGTGTGTACGTGTATATATATATATATATATATATATATATGTATGTATGTATGTATGTATTTGTACGTATATGCATTCGTTCTATGGGTATCTATGTATTTGTGTTTCTATATACAAAGGTATACTACACTATAGTTGTTCCCAAACGTAGACACGTTTTATCTATTTCTCGAACCAACTGTCTCGAAATATGACGAGCTTATCTAATAAAATCGCACTATCTATTTTCGCAAGTCACTTATTGAAACGGTACCAACATCGTCCGATATCTCGACACCGTAGATTAGTTAAAGAAGATTTAAAATACCGAGTCATGAATCATTTTATACGGATACACTGTCACCAAAGTAGAACGAAAACAATTTTAATAAATAAACAAATAAATAAGTAAGTAAATAAATAAAATGTACATATATGTATTAATAAGATAAAAAAGAAATTAAATGAGTGAGAAGTAAAGAAAAAGAGGGAAGAATAAAAAAAAAAAATAAAATATTGCATCATTTAACAATAAATAATTATTTATCGTTGATATAAATAGATTTGTTAATAGGAATGCATAATACTTGGTTGCAAAGTGCGCTATTGCATTACGGAACAGTTACTAGGACATTCACCCTGTATATATGGGTATATTTATGTATGTGTTTTGCAGAGAAGTGCATAGGTGCAGTTTGCAAAGTGCATAATTGCATTCCGATCCAGTTAATAGGACATTCACCCTGTGTCTAGGTAAATATATATATATATATATATATATATATACACATACATATATATGTGTGTGTGTATATGTATTTTATGTATAGAAGTGCATAGTATGCAGCTTTGCAAAATGCGCTATTGCACTTGTTACTTTTAAATAAAATTAAACACTCGGTATATATACATATGTGTGTATACGTATGTTGCATTATTTAATAAACTCCATTACCATGATTTAATGGGATTTTTATTACACGTGCATAATATGCATTCTTGCATATGAAAAATGCATAATTGCATTTGTTATTTTCAAAATGAAATTATTAAACATTTATAATAATTCATTGTTTAACAATTGTTTAATATTGTTTATTATCACTATACGAAAAATCTTTAATTAATATAAATACATAATATATATTTGCAAAGTGCATAATTGCACTCGTTCCAAGTTTTATTTTTTAAATAAAATTATTCAACACTCATATTGTGTACGTGTGTGTATATATATACAGTATAAGTTGCATTGTTTAAGAAGCTCTGTTAGAACGATACAGTGAGATTTTTAATACACAAGTGCATAAGTGCAGTTGCAAAGTATATAATTGCATTCCGATCCAGTTGCCTAGGTCATTCACCCTACATATATATATATATACACGTGTAGACATATGTAATACATGTTTTGTATATAGAAGTGCACAGATGCAGTTTGCAAAATGCATTATTGCACTTCTGCCCAATTACTAAACGTACACTCTGTGTGTGTGTGTGTGTGTGTGTGTGTGTGTGTGTATGTGTTGCATTGTTTAACAAGCTCCGTTATCATGATCTAGTAGGATTTTTAATAGACAAATGCATAAGTGCACTTTGCAAAGTGCATAATTGCACTTCGATCCAATTACTAGGACATTCACCCTGTAACATATGTGTTTTGTGCATAGAAGTGCATATATGCAGTTTGCAAAGTGCACAATTGCACTCCAGTTCAATTACTAAACACTCAACGTGTGTGTATGTGTACGCGTGTGGGTGTTGCATTGTTTAACAAGCTCTATTATCACGATCTATCGAAATTTTTAATACACAAGTGCATAACTGCACTTTGCAAAGTGCATAATTGCACTTCGATTCAATTACTAGAACATTCGCTCTATATATACATACACACACATACACACATATATATTTATAACTATATACGTATATACATATATATTTAATATACATAAATTGCATAGATGGACTTTGCAAAATGCAGAATTGCACTTGATCTTTTTTCTTTTCTTTTTTTTAACTAAATCACTCTATACACTTGTACATAACATATACGTACATACATACATATATACATACATACATATATACATACATACATATATATATATATATGTATATAAGTGTGTATGCATTATAGTTGAGCGCAAAGAAATTATGGTATATGTCGAATATGGATCAAGTTATCCGACGTTCCCATGTAATATATAAAAAAGAAAAAAAAAAAAAAAAAAGAAAAAAAGAAAAGAAACTTTTCCAGTGTTGAACAGACTCCCCCACCTTCTCCCTTCTCTCCCCCCACCCCCGTTATGGAAGACAAGACTTGCAACGTGCAACGTCTCGGTGACGTCAACTTCGATTACAGCCAAATTCAATGGCAAGGTCTTTGGCCCCGGCCAGATCTCCTGGTGGTATTAAGGTCAAAGACAGCAAGAGCCTTGCCGACTCGTTCGACCGCCGACCAAGTATACACTGAGATATATACTCTTCTCTGTACTTCAGAAAGAGAGAAAAAGAGAGAGAGAGAG
>NC_057708.1:1350353-1353923 GCF_014466175.1 Vespula pensylvanica | reverse complement strand
AGAGAGAGAGAGAGAGAGAGAGAGAATCTGTTGTGCTGTACCGAGATCGATAAATTCATTTTTCGAATTTCGATTGTCCTTTCTATCGATATCATTAGATTTATTTTTTTCAATAAATTCAAAGAAAATTTACGATCGATTTCATTCGTCTAACGTATCATCTAATATTATTTTGTATTGTAATATATACGTATGTGTGTGTATGTGTGTGTTATATGTATATATATGTAAGAATTTTGTATAATATAAATATGTATCAGAATGAATGAAAAATGAATTTAAATAAATC
The DNA here is from genome assembly GCF_014466175.1 of Vespula pensylvanica. Lineage (NCBI taxonomy): Eukaryota > Metazoa > Arthropoda > Insecta > Hymenoptera > Vespidae > Vespula > Vespula pensylvanica. Next base: position 1,353,634 of record NC_057708.1, on the reverse strand, counting down.
GTGAAATTATTTCGATCGAATTAAATTCATCTAACGAGTATCTAATTGTTTCCCCTTGTTGAAATGAATTTTGGATAACGTAATAGATAATAGTATTATAGTATCGAGTTAAATCGATTTATTCGTTAGAACGAATTTAACAAGAACGTTAAGATGCTTGATCTCGTTGTATTCGTCTATCGTATTATCTAATATTATTCTAAAGTCTCTTTGATGAATAAATGAATGAATTTTTGATGAAGTAATAACAGTACCAATTATGTAAGTCGATTTAATTTATTCGTTTCGAATGAATTCAATAAAAACTTGATTGAGATATAACTCGATAGGTTGTATTCGTTTGACGTATTATCTAATATCATTCTAACGTGTATCACTGTAATAATTTTCGATAACGTAATATAATATTAATTAATCTAAGTAAAAATTAAATTATTTTCGAATAGAATTTATTATTTGGAAAGATAACGTTGAATTATCTGGGTCATTTGATTCGTCTAACGAAGTTTCTAATGTTTTCTAACGTTCCTTCTTAAAATCATTTTCGATAAGACAATAATATTATATTATCTATGTTAATTTAATTTATTCGTTTCAAACGATAATCAAAAACAATGAAATCATATTCGATATTATTTCATCTAATCGACTTTCTAACATTATTCTAACGTATATCTCTACGTAAGAAATTTTGATAACGTAACGCAATATAATTCATCTAATTTAATTTAATTTAATTTAATTTAATTTAATTGAACTTATTCGACAACAACGAATTCATAATCCGAATCGACATTTGATAATCTAACGACTTTCTAATTCTATTCTAAAATCTCTATGAGACAAATTTTCGATTACGAAGTAATACAACAATTCGATAAATTAAATTAATCGTTGAAAATGATAAATCAACGTAGACAAATGTTTAATACACTTAATTCATCTAACGTATTTCTAATACATTTTCTATAACGTAACAAATAAATAAAATTATCTGAAAAAATTTATAACATTCGTCGACAATCCAAATGACTACGCAAATATATCGAACGTTCCTATTACGTCTGAAAATTATTCTAATCTTATTCTAATTATAAATCTCTTATGATATTACCTTTTTTTTTCCTCTTTTTCTTTTTAACATCAATCTGAATGAATTTAATATGTTCTTTGATAATTTTCAAAAATCAACGATAAAAATATTGACCGTTTTATTCCTCTAACGTCATTCTAATTTTATTAATCGGTTTGAGTCGTCGATAAGCGTCGTTACATCTCGCGATTTTGATTTAGCAAGAATTGACCTTTCAACCTCGACGATTTTTTTTATTACGACTTCTTTCTTTCGCCGAAATTTTTTGTTTGTTTGTTTGTTTGTTTGTTTGTCTCTTTATTTCTTTCTTTTTCCATTTTTAGAAGATATCTGAAACGTTTATCTTTGAGATTTGACTTAGCAAGATTTGACCTATGACTCTCCCTTGACGATTTTTAATTAGGAACGATTTATTTAACACGAGCAAACCAAAAAAAAAGAAAAAAAAATAAATCCTCTCGTAGAAAATCGCAAAATCGTCGTCGTTAGAAATCAACGTTGAAAAGAGATGTTAGCAATTGAAAGAAATAAAAAAAAAAAAAAAAAAAAGAAAGAAAGAAAAAAAGAAAAAAATTTCCACAAATCGGAGAACAAGCAGTTATCAATTGGGAGTAAAAATATTCAAGGTCATTGTTGATCGAGAGAGATAATCGTCGTCATCGTCATCGTCATCTCATCTCACTTCGTTTCATTTCATCTCATCTCATCTCATCTCATCTCATCTTATCACATGTCATGTCATGTCATCTCATCTGACTTCATCTCATCTCATCTCATCTCATCTCATCTCATCTCATCTGATCTCACGTTCAAATCAAATCAAATCAAATCAAATCAAATCAAATCAAGTCAAATCAAGTCAGATCGAGTCAAATCAAATCAAATCGAATCAAATCAGATTAAATCGGCGGGGATAAAGCGAAAAGAAAAAGAAAAAAGAAAGAAAGAAAGAGAGAAATAAGAAATAAGGAAGCAGAGAAAGGAAATGAGCGAAAGAAAAAGAACGAAGAAAGAAAAAGAAGAACAGAGAAAAGAAAAGGAAAGGAAAGAAGAAAAGAAAATTAAAAAAATATATCTCCAAAATTGATTCTAAGAATGATCTACCATTAATTTCAATCGCGAAAGGATCCGATCTCGATAAGAAAAATGTTAATTCTAATTTTATGCAAGTTCTCGGTCTTATCCGTGACGAATGAATTGTCCTGTGAGATGCTACACAACACACACACACACACACACACAAAACAAACATAAACAACACTTACGTACATACATACCTGTACGTGTACGTACATACGAAAGAACGAGATATATAGAAAGATAGAATGAGATAGATAGATAGATAGATAGATAGATAGGAAGAGAGAGAGAGAGAGAGAGAGAAAGAGAGAGAGAAACAGATAAACAGATGAACAGACAACCAGACAAACAGACAGACAACCAAACAGACAGAAAGAAAGAAAAAGAATCAGACAAACAAACAAACAGAGACAGAAAACATGAACCCGTACAACTGGAAAGAGTGAAAGAGAACGATACAAGAGAAAGAAATAAAGAAAGAAAGAAAGAGAGAGAGAGAGAGAGAGAGAGAGAGAGAGAGAGAGAGAGAGAGAGAGAGATAGAAAGCGGGCGGCTCTTTCGTCAGATAATTCTCCTGGTCAGGGTTAAAACAGCGTGGGCGAGAAAGGAACGAGATAAATCATTGACATAAGCTTGCTTGCTTGCTTGCTTGGTTACTTGATTCGTTGGTTGGTTGGTTGGTTGGTTGGTTGGTTGGTTGGTTGGTTGGTTTGTTGGTTGGTTGGTTGCAATAGTGAAAACGTTGACCGCTTGTTTACCCGCCTACGTGTATTAAAGATCGTTTCTAATCCATCCTCGTAGAACTAAAAGCAACCTTTCGCAAACATACACTTTCGTGATCTTCGCCTTTTCGATCTTTCATACACACAACTAACTAACCACCCACCCACCTGGCCAACCCACATATCCACCCTTCGATCCCTCATCTCTATCAATGATCTATAATGCTAAGAAGATATTACGATGATCGAGAAGTAGGAGGGATAGTTACTTCGAGGAGCGAAACATGGGTGGTCTTTGAGTGGGGGATATGGGGGTGGATTTATAGAAAGGGATTATTATTCCAAAGAAATTAAATGTTCTTCTTTATTGCACAATTTTGTTGTTC
>NC_057708.1:1345353-1347853 GCF_014466175.1 Vespula pensylvanica | reverse complement strand
CTCCTCTTCCCTTTCTTCATTTTTTTTTTTTTTTTTTTTCTTTCAATTTCAGAGCACAAACCGAGGAGAGACATTTCTTCTTACGTCAAACTATAATTCAAGGCTCATTTCCTCGTATTCAAGGCTCATTTTCCAATCTCCACGCCCTAACTCCAAACCAGGAACTGAATGAACTACCTGCTCCTTCAGCAGCAACAGCAGCATCAAGAGCAATACTAACAGCAATACTAACAGCAATACGCTATAGCAACAGCAATAGCAACGTAGAAGTATTTGAAACGCCATAGGTATTAACGACACGACGATTTATTTCTTTCTTTCTTTCTTTCTTTCTTTCTTTCTTAGATTTAACGCGGCATTGATAAATAACAACCGATAAATAATATACATATAGGTATCTATATATTATCCAAACTAAATAAATTTTCTGTCGTCTTGAACAATCTATAATAATGCTAATCTTAAGCAATAATCTAATGGTAATAATATTTGTCTCTAATTGGACGATATTAGTTGTAAATATTTTCTAATCATTTTCAAAACTATTAATCGATTTTTATTATTATTAATTAATAAATAATTGTGAAGTTAAAAGTGAAGTTAGAAACATATATATATATATATATATATAATGTTTTTCTATTATCAGTATAAATGTAAATAAAAATTAAATAATAATAATAATGATGATGATTATCAATATACATACACACATACAAACACAGATATATATATGTATATATATATGAATAAATAAGTAAATAAATAAATAAATAAATAAATAATAATAATAATAATAATAATAATAACAATAATACTATTTTATATATATATATATATATATAAATCTTTATCTATATCAATTCATTTCATTTCATTTTATATCAACGTGATATGTTTCTTATCAGTTATAGCATATCAAATTCTAACTCATATATATATATATATATACTTCTATATGTATAGTTCTCAGCAGGTGCCTTTTAAAAACCTTTTTAATTTCGTTATAGATATCACATAGGTATATAACTTTTTTCGATGTTCGATTAGGTCGATCAACCCTTTGACTTAGAACGATCTATCTCGATGCATTTATCTTAATTGGGACATGAAACCTCGGCAAAAAAGATAAGATGAAAAGAAAAAGAAAACAATTATATATATATATATATATATATATATATATAAAATATAATTAAAAAATTTCTTTGTTCTTTCCGTATATATCTTTCTTATGTTTTCTCTGTCCTCCCTTCAACTTCGTACAAATTGTTTCTAATCTTTATTAATTTATCAATAATTTTTATTAATCGATCTAAAAACTTTTGGCCCACCCTATATATATATCTAAAACATGTCTATTATACTAGCGAACAGGGAATAGAATGACGAAAGAAAAAAAAAGAGAAAGACAGAGAGAGAGAGAGAGAGAGAGAGAGAGAGAGAGAGAGAGAGAGAGAGAGAGAGAGAAAGCTAGAAGACTATAATGTATAAGAGAGAGAGAGAGAGAGAGAGAGAGAGAGAGAAAGAGAGAGATATATAAAACACTCGTATATAAGAAGAAAGAAAGAGAAAAATAGAGATAGAGAGAGAGTTGTAAAAGATTAGTGTATAAGAGAGAGAAAGCTATAAAAGACTCGTGCGTAAGAGAAAGATAGAGAGAGATGTATGTAGACTACCTACGCTTGTAGTTATACGAAGCTTCGTTAGTTCGTTAGTAGATGAGTGCTAACGCGTTACAAATGCTAACCTATAGAAATCGTTGTTGCTCCTTCTCTTCTGATGGGAAAAAAAAAAGAAAAAAAGAAAAGAAAAAAAAAAGGAAAAGAAGAACGACTACGAGAATAAGAAGACGAAGACGAAGACGAAGACGAAGACGAAGACGAAGACGAAGACAAAAACGAAGACGAAGTAAATATACAGAAGACACCAAATATAATACAGTAGCAATATTTTGTACATATGTAATATTTACAATATACATGTATAAATGTATATATAAATGTATGTATGTATGTATGAATGAACGTATGTACGTATAAATGTATGTATATATGTATGTATAACTTGCCAACTCGTATAATTTGTTACTAGCTAGTTACGTACATACATAGATGGATACGTAGATATAACTATACATATGTACGTAAATATGTACGTAACTAAATAAGTACGTATCTTGAAACAATGTTGGAAAATGAGTCCAAGAAGAATTACTATACTATAGTACGAAACTGCTACGGTGCGCGTTTTCAAATAACACGTTTTTTTCTTTTTTCTTTTTCCTTCTTTCTTTTTTTTTTTTTTTTTTCTTTCTTTAATATTTTTCTTTATATTTTTCTACGGAGATGCAAGTACGAAGGAGTAATAGTAAAAATGTCCAACGCCGTCCAATACGTATTTACATTCTTTTTAACAAAATTCTAGTTAGGTTAACTCGGCGTATAAATATTTACGTGAACGGACATATCATATTGGAGGGTTGATTTTTTTTTTTTTT
>NC_057708.1:1342107-1345253 GCF_014466175.1 Vespula pensylvanica | reverse complement strand
AATATTTACGTGAACGGACATATCATATTGGAGGGTTGATTTTTTTTTTTTTTTTCTTTTTCTTTTTCTTTATTTATTTGTAAGAACAAAGTTGCGAGAAACGTGAATGGTTTTGCGAATTGTCTAATAATAGTAATGACTATAATGATGATGATAATAATGAAAATAGTAATAAAAAATATATATGTATATATTATATATCAATTCAATATATCAATATAATCAATATGATTATTATATTTTTTTTTTATTTTATTAATATTATAATTAAATATATAATATATTTATTTTATTAATATTATTGATATTATTATTATTATTATTATTATTCGATTTTTATTATATAATATTACTATATATATAAAATTTAATAACCAAGCTAACGTTATTCCAAGACTCCTACAATATCTAAAATAATAATAATAATAATAATAATAATAATAATAATAATAATAATAATAATAATAATAATCAGAAGAATAAAAAAGGAAGAATAAAAAGATAAAGAAAAGGAAAGAAAAGAAAAAAAGAAGGAGTATAGAAAGAAGATCAAGGAAGGAATAGAATCTACTTATGATTTTGTTACATCCTCGGTTTCTACAAGCAATTAACGTTACTCATGTTTCTTTTTTCTCCCTTATCTAAGACATTAAACATCCAACTATAGGAGGTTCGAACAATTAGCTCTTAATTAATAAAAACCAAGAAAAAGAGAGAGAGAGAGAAAGAGAGAGAAAGAAAGAGAAAGAAAGAAAGAAAGAAAGAAAGAAAGAGAGAGAGAAAGAGACCGAGTAATAATTATCTCCCACGATGATAACTATCGAATGAATTCCAGCTTAAAAATAATAACAATAATAATAATAATAATAATAATAATAATAATAATAATAATAAAAAGAAGCAAGACAACATTAACAACAAAAACAATAATAAAAATAAAAAATAAAGAATAATAATAGTAATAATAATAATAATAATAATAAAAAGAACATTAACTATGATAACAACAACAATAATAATATTAATAATATTAACAATATTAATAATATTAATAATAATATTAATAATAGTAATATTAACAATATTAATAATAATAATAATAATAATAATAATAATAATAAACTAAAGATGATGATAATAATGAAGAAGAAGAGGAAGATGATAACATTCATTATTGCTAGTCTTACCATAGTTTTTTCTAAACTCTCTCTATCTTTATCTACCTATCTCTCTCTCTCTCTCTATTTCTTATGGAAAAATCTAAAGGAATGCGCCTTGTCCGTGGGGTATTACCAAGACTATGGTAAATTAAGATGGAAATTATGTGATTATTCGTTACATGGCATTCTCTCTCCCTCTCCATCTATCTATCTATATATCTATCTATCTATCTCTCTCTATCTACTCTCATTCTCATTCTGTATCTCGTTAACATAAACTTGCAACAGCAGCCAACATTGCATACCAACACTAACACTTATAGAATCATCTACCCTCTTGTTACCGTTATCGGAAGTTAGTATAGTAATAGTAGTTATAGTAGTAATAGTTGTAGTAATAGTAATACAAAACTACACACACGTATATATAAGTGTACGTATGTATATGTGCATATATATATATATATATATATATATATATATATATATTATAGAAATTCTTCGTAAATATGAAAACGTTTTTTATCTTCTATCTATAACTAACTTGTGTTTCATTATAAGAATCTAGAAAAAAAAAAAGAGAAAGAGAAAAAGAGAGAAGGAAAAAAATGGAGGGTGGGTACAAGGGAGGGGGAAAGAAACAGGAAGAGAAAGAAAGATGGAATTCGTAATATATATTATCGACAGACGGTTGTTGGTCTTACTGTAATATTCGAACGAAGAAAACAGGAATCGAAAGTGTGCCAAGGCTCTGTCTTATAACACCATTGTTGTGTTCTGACCGGTTATATTATATTATATTATATATATATATATATATACACATATATGTATGTATGTTTTGCGTGTTTTAACTATAATTATTACTAATAACGTTGACTTCGTTCTGATTCATTCGACTACATTTTCTTTTTAATTTCGTTTCGTTGTTTTTCTCATTTCTTTTTTCGTTTTTCATTTTTTCGTTTTTTCGTTTTTCCTTCCTCTCTCGACATTATCGTTAATAATGTTTAATAAGTATTTTAATTATAGCATTTTTATTAAATTATTACGAGTTCTGAGATAATTTATTATCTTGAATTTATCTTTCATTGTCGCAGAATAATTCATTTTTTCTTTTTTCTTTTTTCTTTTTTTTTTTTTATTGTATCGAAGTATACTTCGATCATTAATATATTTATGCTTAATCGAAATCGTTCTTTTTTAATTGGAATATTTGAAGTGAATTATGATAATTCAAAAAGTTTCTAGGCGATTGGAGAAATCAATTAATTTTGTTCATTCAGATAATATATATATAAAAAAAATTCTTGGATAGTAATTTTGTGATTTGACGAAAAGAAATTAAAGGAAGGATCTTTACAATTCAAAAGACATGATTGAAGATATTAAGAAGAAATAAATATATTAAGGATATTTAAAAAAAAAAAAAAAAAAGAGAGAGAGAGAGAGAAAAAGAGCAAAAATTTTTCAAGAAAGGATATAATTAATTTTTCAAACCATCTAAAAACTTTCGACTAACCTAAAAATCTTAATAACTTTTTATACATACATACATATACATACGTACATACATACATACATACATATTTATATATATATATATATATATATATATATATATATAAATTAATTTTCTTTTTTCTCTTTTCTTCCATTATATTTTCATTCTTTTTATACTTTCGACATTAACCCGTAAAGCAAAGTAAGTCTCGAATCGATTCTATTTTTCTATTTTTCTTTCCTTTTTTCATTTCTTTTGTATTTTTTTTTTCTTTTCTTAAGACTTACCTCTCCACCCAAGAGTATCCTGATCGATTGTTGGTCATCTTCGTGTATTAAAAAACGTAGATAAAATAGAAACTCGCGTAGATCCTTCCATTTAAATTCGTTGATCCTTCTTCGTCCAATTTCATCAATGAGAGAAAGAGAGATGGACACACACATTTATATATATATATATATATATATATATATATATATATA
>NC_057708.1:1338823-1341928 GCF_014466175.1 Vespula pensylvanica | reverse complement strand
AAAAAAACATTTTTCTTTGAAACAATATTTTCTCTTCTCTCTTATTACAAACTTTTTTAACGATCGTCGATTCTAACAAAAAGTATGAGTAAATAAATACACACACACGTACACACACACACATATACATATTTGTATATAATTATATATATATATTTATTATATTTATTTATATATATATATATATATTTATTCTTTTAGTAATTAAAAGAATTGGATGAATTACGATGAAGAATAAGATGTAACGTTTGTTGTTACAAAAAAAAAAAAAAAAGAAAGAAAGAAAGAGAGAGAAAGAAGCAAAAAGAATAAGAAAGAAAACAACGAAAGAATAATAAAAACAAGATCAAGAATATGAATAAGAACAAGAATAAGAATATGAATATGAATAAGAATAAGAATATGAATAAGAAATTAGAGAAACGCTTTCTCGCGGAAGCCCTCGAGCAATAGAGAGCCACGTGCTCGGATCTTTTCACGTCTCGTGTCTGATTGGTCGTTTGTATACAGTGACGTATATACACGAAGCAATTCACTCGTTCAATTCTAACGGTTTGCATCTTTCAGGTTGACATAAAACGCTTTCGCTTTAAAACACCATCGATAAATATATTACACGCACGTGTAAGGACGAACATGGATCTTCGTGTATCTTCGTGTATCTTCGTGTATCTTCGTGGATCTTCGTAAGTCTTCGTGGATCTACGCGAGCGTAGACCGACGAAGAAAAAGAAAAAAAGAAAAAGAAAAGAAGTGAAAATGTTTTCAAAATTTTTTTTTCCATTACTCTCGATGAATTTCATGAAAAATCTTATACCCTCGGATATATTTTTATCGTGCCGATTAGAAAAGTATTATCGATTGGATCGTATTCGTTTTAATTTCTCTTTTTATTCTTTTTTATTTTATTTTTTTTTATTTTGTTTTTTTTTTTTTTTTATTATTTCTTTTTTCTTTCTTTCTTTTTTTCTTTTTTTTTTTTTTTGAGACACGAGAACACGTTATCGATATACTGTATATAGGGATATCATTATCTCATACGATTGTTTTAATAATACAATACGTATTTATGTATTTGATTTCGTTCGATAACTATGATGATAAATGATACATGTTTTATATATATATATATATATATATATATATATATATATATAATAATTTTAATCGACATTTCTTCAAATCGTAATATGTATGCAAAAAAGAAAAGAATATATATATATATATATATATATATATATATCGTAGAATTAAAGATCCTAAAATTATTATTATTTCTTTTAAATCACTTCCATCTGCCAAATGAATATTTTTCTTAATTAATTAATGTAATTAATTCTTTCTGATCTCGTTTAAATTAAATTAATCAATGAATTAATTAATTGATAATAAAGAATTTTTAGTAAATACTTGATCCTTATTTATATATAATAAAAGTATCTTAACGCGATATAAATAATCAGTACAAATAAATCGATCGAATCAATCGAATCGATCAAATCGATCGCACGTATTACCTAATTATTTTCTAATACGATTTTTTCTTTTACGATATTTTCTAGTAAAAAAAAAACATTACGATTATTCGTTTAAAAAATATATTGAAAATGTTTTAAAAATACTAAGATAAATAGTAGCCTTATTTCTTTTTCTTTTTTTTTTTTGTGAACGACCATAAAAATCTTGGATTAGCATACATACATACATACATACATACATAAATACATACGCACATATATATATATATATATATATACATATATATAAATACTGATCATTTATTTAAAAGCCATGTATAAAAATATTTCAATAATACTAACCCGAATAAAATAGCAGCCTAATTTTTTACTTTCCTTTTCTTTCATTCTCTTTTTCAGTTTCTTTTTTTTTTATGGGCGATCATAAAAATCTTGATTAGCATACTCCCACACACACACACACACACACACACACACACACGTACACGTACACTAACAAACAACTATAAACTTCCTTCCATTTCTTTTTCCCTTTCATTTCTGCAAATCATTTCTGCACAACCAAATATATCCAACAATAAATAAGATTTAACATTTTTATACTTTTTAGATATTAAAATTAATCCGATCGAGCAGTACAAAAAAGGAAGAGGATCGAGCAAATTTGTTGCCGATGTTTTAGGAAAGAGATAGAAACTAAAGAGAGATAGACATATAGAATAAAAGAGAAAAAGAAAGAAAGAGAGAAAGAGAGAGAAACAGGGAAAGAGAGAGAAGAAAGAAAGGGGTGTTGGGGTGACGGGAAGGGGAAAGGGAAGGGGAAGGGGGTGGGTCTGATCAGAAGAAGAAAAGGGGAGAATTCAAGTATATACAAAAACTAGCCTGGTCAGACGACGACGACAACGATGAAAAGAGAGATAGATAGACAGACAGACAGACAGAGAAAGAGAGAGAAAGAGAGAAAGAGAGAGAAAGAGAGAGAGAGATCATGTTGTCTCTTTCACTCTTTCACTCTTTCATTCTTTCTCTTTCTCTTTCTCTCTGTATATATGTTTGTGTAGATACATGTGTGTATGTGTATCAGCTTCTCGATCGAGTCCTTTTCTCGATCATTTCGATCTTCGATCAACGAAAATATCTTTTGGTTAGCGGTTAGAGTTGTCTTTATCGATAATCGAAAAGATTCAAAGATGATGACGATGATGATAACGATAATGACAACGACGATGATGATAAAGATGTCGAAGATAATCGATGACGATCATGATGATAATGATGATGATGATGGTGGTGGTGGTGATGAAGAATAGAAAGAAGGGAGAAAGAAAGAAAAAGAAAAAGAAAAAAGAAAAAAGATGGTGAGAATATTTTGAAAAGATTTGTGTGAGATAGATAGAGATAGATGGATTGGGATAAATTGTTGGAGTAAGAGAGACAGAGATATATATTTAAGTAGATGATTTTTAATGACAACTATGATTACGATTACGATGAAGAATAGAAAAAAAAAAAAAAAGAAAAAACAAAGGATAGTTTTTTATTAGTCACTCAAAAAGAATCGTGTGAGAGAGATTAGAGATAGATGTGGATAGATTGAGGTAAATGATAAGAGTAAGAGATATATATA
>NC_057708.1:1332456-1338538 GCF_014466175.1 Vespula pensylvanica | reverse complement strand
GGGGTAAACGATAAGAGTAAAAGAGACAGAGATATAATACGCGAGTTATGACGATGACGATGACGACGACGACGAAGAAGAAAAAGGAAAAAAAAAAAAAGGGAACATAATATAAAGATTACAAACTTCTTTGAATAGGAGTTGCGTTTAGAAAGAAAAATATTGATAATAGATCTGAAAGCGAACTAATAGTAATAGAGTGAAAGATAACTATGTAAGTATATGTATAATGATAGATAATAATAATGATAATGAAAATCAATGATGACGATGATGATATCTATGATGACTATAATGATGATGATTTTGATGATTATGATGATTATAATTTTGATGATTATGATGACGATTATAATGACGATGACGATATGACGATGACGATGATAGAAAGAAAAGTAACGTTCTAGTGGGATAGATGGATTGGGAAAAAGAATGAAAGACAGAGAGAGAAAGAGAGAGAAAGAGAGAGAAAGAGAGAGAAAGAGAAAGAGAGAGAGAGAGAAAGAGAGAAAGAGAGAAAGACAAAGAGGTCAAACGAACGGGGAGCAAGGGTCACATACCATTCGAAAGACTCCTCCTCGGCGCGTTTCGATCGCGGTTCCACACGAGTATTAAACGCGAATCGAATTGGGGAACGATTAGCCTCGGTTAAAGGCTAACTAGGCTTTGGATCTTCTCTCGTAAGGAGAGAAAGAGAGAGTGAAATATAGAATGATAAAGATAAAGAGAGAAAGAGAGTGTGCGTGTGTGAGATAGAAAGAGAAAGAGAGAGAGAAAGAGAAAGAGAAAGAGAAAGAGAGAAAGAGAGAGAGACAGAAAAAGTATCATGCCACGAGGCTTAGCGAGCTAGCACGCACATTATTATCAATCGTCCGTGTTTAGACACTACCGGGGCGACGTGTGATTAGAGTATGGTCTTATCAGCGTGAGCGTGCACGGGGTACTGAACCACGGAACGGTGCCGGCCCCTCTTCCTCGTATTTCCTCACCAGTGTGGAGGGACAGACAGGTGCCCCAGCTTCTGTCTCTGTTAAGCTCGTTCACTCACTCACTCATTCACTCACTCACTCACTCACTCACTTGCTTGCTCGCTTGCTTGCTTGCTCGCTCACATTCTCTCTCTCTCTCTCTCTCTCTCTCTCTTTCTCTTTCTCTCTCTTTTTCTCTCTCTATCGTACTTGCTCACTTCTTACTCCTTCCATACAACCTTCTTCTTCTTCTTCTTCTCCTTCTACTTCTACTACTTCTTCTTCTTCTTCTTCTTTGGTTTCTTCTTACTTACTTACTTACTTACTTACTTAGTTACTTAGTTACTTAGTTACTTACTTTAGTACTTCGCAAGCATTAAGATTCAATAGACTGACCTAACTACCTAGAGACCGAACCTGATTAAGCTTTACCCATTTATTCGGCTTACTTATTCTCGTTCCTTTTCTTCTCTTTCTTCTTCTTTTTGTTTCTTACTGATCAACCAGAAGAGACAAGAAATAATAATACCTGTCAGATTGATTAGACATTGTCGCAAAGATTGATAGGTTCTAACGTTATAAATTTGTTAATTGTGACAGTGGGTAAGATCAACGGTAAATTAAAACCTCACAGTCCTTACAGATTTGTTAAGGTTATTAGAAGAGCCTTTTTCATTTTCGCTTTATAGACTTGATTAATATCTTGTATGATTGTAAAAGTTTCTTGTACTTGTAATATCTATAAAAGTAATCTTGTACTTGTAATATCTAGTAGAACTTCTTCTTGGTAAGGATCTTCAAGGTTAATGATTAATTATCCTTATGATTACAATAAATTATATATATGTGTGTGTGTGTGTGTGTGTGTGTGTATGTGTGTCTGGAATTTGTATATATTTTTATTTAATTTAAATATATAACGTAATTCCATTCGAATTAGTTAATTATTAATAACGTCCCCATTTTCGTTTGCGAATATTATCGAAATATAGTACGAAATATAATTTACAATATCAAAAATTCTTATACAAAAATAAATAAATATATATATATATATATATGAGTATATCGGTTTAATCAATAAATAACGTCGAAACGTTCGATGAAAATATCGAAAAAAATTCCAAACATTCCAATTATAATCAAGAACAACGTAATAAAGTAACGACGAGGAGAATATACATAACCTACATAACCTTATCTCGGAAACGAATATAACCTTGCTCTTTCTAATCTTACTATCATTACGCACTTCTTATGAAATTCTTTTCATTTAATAAAACATTTTCGATATTAATACGTTAAAAAGATCAAGAATTAAAGATATAGATAAATAATATATATATATATATGTATAGATGGATCGATCTGAGGTAGTCGGAATTCTCTCGGTAATCCTATCGTTAATGATACCGCAAAGGCGAATATAGAAGAGACAACAATCGGACTACCGTCGGGCGCACGTGCCGAACACGCATACATAATAAGTCGACGTAACGAAAGGTATCTACTCTCCAAGCATGGATACGAAGTTGTACGAATGTATACGACGAAGACCGAACCAAAGAGAAAGAAAGAAAGAAAGAGAGAGAGAGAGAGAGAGAGAGAAACCAGCTGACGATCGAGCGAACGAACGTGAATGAGTGAGAGAGAGAGAGAGATATATATGTATAATAAGTCGTAACGAAAGGTACCTACTGAGCATGCGTGCGTACTCGTACGAATGTATACGACGAAGGCCGAACTAGAGCGAACGAAAAAGAGACAAAGAGAGAGAGAGAAAGAGAGAGAACGAGGGAACGAGAGAGATAGAGAATAGAGAATAGAAACATGGCGTTGGCGGTGAGTCGTCTCACAAGACGAGCTGTTCCGTTCTCGCGGAATTATCGGTATGTCGTGCGTGCGTACAACTCGTGGCGTGTTGGTGACGATAGCCTTAAGAAGAAGCTGAGAACCGGCATTGGGATACTCACGGCCGGTTCACTGATATTTATTCTGACGCAAAAGTACTCCAGAGTCAACGTGGTGCACGCCTTGAAATCACGTAAGGTGCGTGAGTACAGTCCAATCTGAAAGTCTCTACTACATAGGTTATGTATGTACGTATATATGTATATGTGTGTATGATATCTGTGGTATGTATGGTATGTATGATATGTATTTATGTACATTTCTCTGAATTCTCCTATCGATATCTCACGCTAATATATACGTCTGCGTCACTTCAAATTTTTATTTAATTCGTATTAAACGTATTGATAATATTTTATGTATATATATGTATATATATATATATATATATAAATAAGTATAATGATAACCTATCTGTGTGAAGAGATTTTGTGAAACATCAAAGGTAATAACATATTTTATATTTGAATGATTTCTTTGCCGATTTATTGAAATATTTCGATAATATGATTGACAAATGTGAAAAAGAAAAGAGATTTTTGTAAGAGGATGTATTTTATATGAACCTGTATTTTTTTCTTTTTTTTTTTTTTTTTTTGTTTGATTTTCTAACGGTGTTTAGTTTGAATATATAGAAATATTTTAAAGCTAACCATTTGTCGTATAAGTTAATGAGAGAAAGAGTGTGTGTGTGTGTGTGTGTGTGTGTTTGTACAACTTTGTTATTGGTGTCGCAATCGTCCGTTGAACTTTTATTTAGAAACTTTAATTTCGAATATCTTTCTATATGTGTAAGAGAGAGATAAATAGATAGATTGATGAGATCTTATAAAAGAATATATAGTACAATTATTTGTTTAAATTTTCTAACGCAATTCGATTAGAGAAGAAAGAAATATTTTAGAGTTGTCGATTGATCGTATAAGTTGAAAGAAAACTTTGTTATCAATATCACAAAATCGGTCTGTGAACTTTGATATAGAAACTTTGATTGTATAAATGCATAAGAAAAAAAAGATAGAGATGCACGCAATGAGAGATTATGCAAGAGAATATATTTTGCAAGAAGCAACTTTTGTTTCTTTCCATATTCCTTTTTTTTTTCTTTTGTTTTCTTTTTTTTCTTCTTTTCTCATTCTTTTCGTTTAAAGTTTTCTAACACGGTTCAATTCGAATAGAAATATCTAAGAGTTATCGATTAATGGTATAAATTAAAGTAAAACTGTAGTTACCGATATCAGAATCGACTGTTGAACTTTGATAAGGATACTTTGATTTTGCATATCTTACTATATGTACATAAGAGAGAAGAAGAGAAAGATAGAGAAAACTTGACACATATGGTGTATGTATTTCCCTATAAATTCAACGATTATCATCCAGCTCGCATAACTTAGAAAGACGATAATGATAAGGAAACTACTCGACCTCGAAAACTTTTTTATAACCTCAAGCCATTTGTCATCGTAATCTGTTAAGAACGTGTCTCTCGAAATTGCCTATCTTCTTTCTCTCTCTCTCTCTCTCCCTCTCTCTCTCTCTCTCTCTCTCTCTCTCTCTCTCTCTCTCTCTCTCTCACTCTCTTTCTCTCTCTTTCATTGCTTGGTAAATTGTACAGAGAAAAGAGGATGTACAAGTTTTAGTTATGTGACGTGTCTACTAATGTATGCACATACATACGTATTATCTCTATAAATACATATGTGTGTACAAATGTATTTTAACATATATACTATCTCTTTACGCGCACACACACACACATATATATATATATATTTGTATGTGTATAGAAATTTATTTAATATATATATATATATATATGTATACACACATATATTTAGGTAAATACGTAAGATATCTAAAAATCATTCTTATGTACTTGAAACGATGATCTTTGTCAATGTATATATTATACATAGTTCTTCCTTAGTCACTCGTTATCTCATTCGCGTGGGTGGCTGCAACGTGGTAAGGACGATCAGTATCAGAAAAAGAGAAAGAAAGAAAGAAATAGTAAGATAGAGAGAGAGAGAGAGAGAGAGAGAGAGAGAGAGAGAGAAAGAATGAGAGAAAGAAAGAGAGAGATGCATGACCATTTGAAAGTACTACGAGGATAGTAACATTGGTTCTGAATATAATACATACACTCGTATATACATACATTAGAATGATTAATAAACGTGAATGTACATTTAATCTATTCCAAACTCGTTCGACTAGTTCTGTCGAAAAACGTTGACGTTATTATATCTGCTTACGTATGTATATATACGTATGTATATATGTATGTATGTATATTCTGCGAACGTTAACGTATTACGTTTTATTTACATTGTAACAGACGTATTGACCTAGTGATAAGGATATGCGTAGATTGATGTTATATATATATATATATATATATGTACGTATTTATATATGTATGTATAATATGTACGGATGTATCTAGTGAAATTAATATGATAAATTGAATATATAAAAAATTTCGAAGAAAGAAAAAATTAAAATTTCAGAAATTAGTGATCCGTTATAATTTATTGTAAGTTTTTATTTCAAAATTTTTGTATGTATATATATATATATATATATATATATATATATATATGTATGTATGTATGTATGTATATCTGTGTGTATGTATGTATTTATAAATCTGATTGTATTCTTATTACATTGTATAACAAATGTATTGATTTAATGATAAGAACGCGTAGAATTAATTAAATTGTAGAGTTATTCTATCTATCTAAAGAAGTGAAAGAGAAATAAAGAGAATAAAAAAAGAAAAAGGTTAATTAATATCAAGGATTGTTTGAAAAATGTCTGCGATCGATTATAGATATAGAAACCCATAAAAAAAAAAAAAAAAAAAAATCGATAAGTTTCATAACGTACGTTATTAAAAATATCAATATCAAAGATAGTTTAATATTAGAAATTTCTTCTTACTTAGACAATTAATTTAATTAGACGATTAAGCAATTATTGATTATTTTTGTTATTAATTTTAATCGACTAAAAATTATTCTAAATATTTCTATGATTATTCTTATAGATATAGAAACATATAATTTCTATAACGTAAAATTTATATAATATAATTTAGAAAAAAAAAAGAAAAAAGAAAAGAAAAGATTAATTAATATGAAAAATTATACGAATGATATTTTGTATTCTTAATTATACATACATGTATCCAGAAA
>NC_057708.1:1326787-1332345 GCF_014466175.1 Vespula pensylvanica | reverse complement strand
TTCATTCATTTTCATTCATAAAAATAATCTCGATAGAATCGATAGATTATTAAATATTTTTCTAATTAATTATAGATATATAGATGGCCCACGAAGAAAGAAAAATTGAGGGGGAGAAAAAGAAAAAAGAAATTCTATAATACAAAATCGAATTAATTTTACACGTATTCGATTAGGTCTAAGAAAATTTTCTAACCTATTTATAAAGAATTAAAATAACATCGAAAAAAATCATGAGAATGTTTATTATGATTACTCGGGTCGAAATCCTCTCCATCCCTTCATCTTAAAAAAAAAAAAAAAAAAAAAAAATTATAGAAAGGAAAACTTCATAAACCCAATCTCAATTATCACATCAATAAAATATCTCATATATATATATATATATATACATATACATACATTCATACATATATATATATATATATACACGTAAATAACACATAAATAAATAGTGACAATTAATCTTGAGTTATATACTTCCTTATATCACCGATATTCACATAAATCATAACTCATAAATTTTCTCAATCCCACGTGTTCACATTTGTTCACGTACATACACACACACACACACACACACATATATATATACATGAAGATATATGCGTTTATACGCACGTACATAAGCTCATACATAAATACACAAGTTGGCGAAAATTCATAGGTAGAGATCGAGTTTAAGGAAAAGAAAACAAAAAAAAATAGAAAGGAAGAGAAAAGAAAAATAAATAAATAAAATAAAACGAAAAAGAAAAAAGAAAAAGTCGATAGGCAACGCTGAAAGAATTATCATCGTACGGACGATTTAACGTTGGCGTTTTACAACTTC
Source organism: Vespula pensylvanica (assembly GCF_014466175.1). Lineage (NCBI taxonomy): Eukaryota > Metazoa > Arthropoda > Insecta > Hymenoptera > Vespidae > Vespula > Vespula pensylvanica. Next base: position 1,331,513 of record NC_057708.1, on the reverse strand, counting down.
ATCTTAAGATAACAGCATACGTTACTATCCTATGGTTATATCTATACACACACACACACATATATATATGTATATATTTACTAGGTAGCTTATTTGAATTATTATTATGTAATATTTCCAATAGTTTGAAGGATCTCCGATCGAATTGAAATATATATATATATATCAACGAATAAGGATAAAAAAAAAGAAAACAAAAAAAAATATATATATATATATAAAATCGAAAAAAAATTAATTAATAAGTAAATCAATAAATCAATAAAAATATATATATATGTAAAATCGGAAAAAATGAATTAATAGATAAATCAATAAAAAGAAGAATATATAGCAAAAATATAGACGTTATTAGAACGATGCTTGCAATCTTTAATTTATATATTATAATCTTTATAAATATATCGAGAAAATCTTGAAGGAGATAGAGATAGAAATACGGATAAACAGATAAATAGTTTAGATAGATAGATAGAGATAAATAGAAACGGAAACCTTTAAGCAAGAGCGAGAAAAAGATTTAAACATTGCCTTGGTGAGATTAACCGGACGTACACATACATAACATACATACATACATACATACATACATACATACATACATAAATACATATATACATAAATACATAGATACTCGTAGTTATCTTATATAATGTACGCAATCTATAAGAATCGAGTAGTCGATCATGATCGAGCGATCTAGAAAGATTTCATGTATCGATAGGAAAAAGGGTTGATATTACAGAACCGACAAAGACTATACCTCTCTCTTTCTGACTAAGAAGAAACCAAAAAAAAAAAAAAAAGAAAGAAAAAGAAAAAGAAGATCTAAATCAAGAGATCGACACGGGATAGTAATAAATCATGAAAAGTAACGTCGAATTATATCATCCTGAGGCAGGTTTAAAATCGTAGCAATCGTGCAATCCGATATAATTTGTGTCTTCGATGTCGCGTAGGGAAAAATATTTCTGAAGGATTTTTTTTCTTTTTTCTTTTTTTATCTTTTTTTTTTTTCTTCTTGAGTGATCTACCAAGTATTCTGGATCGGTCGATCGGTCGATCGATCGATCGTTAGAAGTTCCATAATAATCCTATGGTAATCGATTGGATTCGACGTATGGTATGAATGAAAATATAGTAGTGATAGTAAAGAGAGAGACAGAGACAGAGAGAGACAGAGAGAGAGAGAGAGAAAGAGAGATATCTTTAAAACAAATCGCAAATCTCAAACGTCCTTAGGATAAACGTCTACAATTATCTTTAATGAACGTCTTCCGTCGTTGGTTAACATGAAAAGGGAAAAAATAAAATAAAAAAAAAAAAAAGGAAAGGGAAAGAAAAGGATTGCCATCGTAAATACGTACATAACATAGATACATAAATACATGATATATATATATATATATATATACATATTTTTATATGTACGTATTTATGTACAGTATTTACATAGCATACAAGGATACTGGATATGTATATAATATACAAGGATACTGGGTATGTACGTTCATTTTTTTTGTTTTGTTTTGTTAAATCTAGACCTTTGTCTATCAATTCGGGTAAACGTTAAGGACGAATTAAAAAAAAAAATTATAATGTGTTCTACTTGAAAAATATGTGATTTTTTTTTTTTGTTTTTGTTTTTTTTTTAGTCGATAATAGGTATATCGTTTAATATCGATATTTTTCTTTTTCGTTCTCGTCTTTGACTTCGTTTTATTCTTCTTCGTTCTGTTCTTCGAGTTTGAAGAAGTAAAATTAAAGGAAAAATTCAACAAAATATCGTCGGACAAATATCATGTTTTTCTTTTTTTTTTTTGTTTTTTTTTTTTTTTTGTTTTTTTTTTCTTTCGAAAAATTTTCAACAACTTTCATTCAAACTCATAAGCAAATATTTGTTTGTAAAAAATCAGTAGTAACAGTATACGATAATTTTAATAAGACGTCGTATTAAATGAGACACCCTGTATATGTACTACGCGTGTAAGCTTTTTAACGATGAAAAATAAAGAAACGTAGAGAGATAATGAGGTTAGATCGTCTATAGATAATATGTGTGTACGTGTTCTATATATGTGTATGTATCAGTGAATATGTACATGCTTTTGTGTGTGTGTGTGTGTGTGTGTGTGTGTGTGTATCATAATATAGCATAGTTAAATACGTAACATATGTAGATAAAAAAGAATATGAAAAACAAAAAAGAAAGAGAAAAATATTATGTATATTCCTTTATCGTACTAAATCTCTGATTAAATCCAAAGACTTGGTGTTTTGCGTTTGGAAAAAAAAAAGAAAGAAAAAAAAAATTGGAGATTCGTGTTTAAAAAGGTTTGTTAAAATTCCTTTTTACTTATTCTTCAAAAAAAAAAAAAAATAAATAAATAAATAAATAAAATAAAGATAAATAAAAATATAAAAAGATCCGCATTCATATAAATGAACTTTCTCTTTTGGAGTAAGAGAAAAAGTATGAGACGTTTCGAATGAATTATGTTTCATATAATTTATACGATAATTTATATGAAAACTATATATAAATCTTTTTTTGTAAAATAATAATAATAATAATAATAATTTATCTAGTAAAATTAAAGTAAGTAAAAAATTTATAATGAAAATTCTTATAATACAAAACAATATATATATATATATATATATATAAAATATATATGCACATGCATATGTTTATTACAATATATATATAATTTATTATACATATTATTACTTATATTATATATATGATAATATATAATTTCTCTTAAAAAAAATTAAAACTAAAAAAAAAAAAAGAAAAAAAAGAAAATATCCAATAAAATACATCTTACTTCAAAATATCAAAACATATCTTAGAACACTTGAATATCTTACAAATGTTTAATAATAATTAATTAAAATGTTCGATGCAATTGTTCGATTCCTATACATACATACATACATACATACATACATATGTAATATATATATACATATATACATATACGTATATTTTATATACATGTATGTACATGCAATACATTACGCGTTATTACCAGACGTGGTCCAGCATTATCAGCTCGCATTACGTATGCAGAGGCATGTTTGACGAGCGGCTAAGGTAACTAATGGGTTGGATCCTCCTACTAGCAACCCCTTTCCCCCTGTTCACCCCCTATTCCTTCACCTGTCCCCTCCTCCCTTCCCCATTACGATGTAGCTCCCATCGACACTGCTGTCTACTACAACACAACAAGCTTCTCTCTTTCCTTAGGGCATTTTTCGACTCTCATGGGGGCCCCTTACGGGACCCATTATGCTAACCACGAGAATACGAAGAAGTGAGCGAGCAAACGAGCGAACAAGTGAAAGAGAAAGAGAGAAAAAGAATATATGTATGTGCATCCGTTTATATATATGTGTGTGTGTGTATGTAAGAAAAAGAATATGTATGTTCGTGTTTGTAAGAGTAAGATAGCGATAAATATAGAGATGAAATGTGTAAGAGAGAGAGAGAGAGAGTATGTACGCGTGTGTAAGAGTGAGATAAAGATAGAAATGGAGATGAAGAGAGAGAGAGAGAGAGAGAGAGAGGTGCTGGGCCACGCTTCGGCATCATCAGTTTCGTACCTTCGATAATTTCAAAGCGAGAGAGTGATCGATCGATCGATCGAGTACACCACCTTCGTAGCTATTATCGAGGATAAACGATAAATCAGATTTAACATTTCGTTTCACCGAAACGTTCAATGATGATTAGGGATTCTAAAATATTGTCTTACATTATTCTCTCTTTCTCTTTCTTACTTTCTTTCTCTTTTTTTTCTTTCTTTCTTTCTCTCTTTCTTTCTTTCTTTCTTTCTCTTCTGTCTATTTATTTATCTTTATTACACTATTTGAAGATATATGCGTACATATGCAATGTCTATGTAGAAATGTTTAATATATATATACATATATATATATATACATATGTGTAATATAGAAAAAAAGGTAATAAAAGAAAATATTGTTATGTACGAATATACATAAGTATACAGAAAGAAGATATATAAAAGTAAAAATATATACATATATGATAATTTTCATTCTTTCAAATTTTCATTCTATATAGTAATATATATATATATATATATATATATATATATATATATATATTTGTGTATACACAAAACTATTTAGCAAAAATATTTTTAATACTTTTAAATTATATATAAATATACATACATACATACATACATACATATGTACACACGTACGTACATACACATATACATAAAATATAACAAATATATACAATGCATTTCTATTTTACTTCCTTTCTTTTATTCTCTCTACGAACTCTCTCATACATCTACTTTTGTTATTTCAAAATCAACGTATCCAAATCTTTCATCATCCTTCTCTCTCCCATCGAAAAATTATTCGAAAAAGAAAGAGGTATCACGCTCTTCTTCCTTCTTTTTATCTTTCTTTCTTTTCCTTTTTTTTTTTTATTTTATTTATTTATTTTTTTTTTTTTTTAAATCATCTCTGACAGCTCTAACACGCGTAGGGCGTCTTTCCTCATATAATACTAATAACACGTTCGAAAAGAAGCGTCCTTCGACCTCCCGCAAGACCCCGTTTGCGTGTGCAATCCCAAGAAAATAACAAATTCGGCTTTCTCTTCGTGAAATTATCGCTTCTCAGGGAACTCTCTTTCTCTCTCTCTCTCTCTCTCTCTCTCTCTCTCTCTCTCTCTCTC
>NC_057708.1:1324861-1326474 GCF_014466175.1 Vespula pensylvanica | reverse complement strand
CTGTCTGTCTGTCTGTCTGTTTTGAAAAGTCAAAGCAGTGCCGCAAGAACGAGTGCCCACTTAAGTCAAAAATATTCAGAGTTACCGAAAGATGGTAGAGAGAGAGAGAGAGAGAGAGAGAGAGAGACCGGCCGCGGTTCGACTCATAAGAATATAAGTGGAATGGGAATATGCAAAATGATGAGACGCGTAAACGAAATGAAACGAAATGAAACGGAACGAGTTTATTTTTTTATTTTCTGTTTTCTGTTTTTTTTTTTTTTTTTTTTTTTTTTTGGATCCTTTCTGTTTTTTCTTTTTCCTCTTTTCTCTTCTCTTCTTTTCTTTTTCTTTTTGGAAAATGCGAAGATAATTTCAAGTAAACCTTCCTGGAACTCGTAATTTTCTTATATGCAAGAAACAAAAATAATGAAAATAATAAAAAATTACATATAAATAAATGAATAAATAAATAAGTAAATAAACAAACGAAAAAAAAATGAAACCAGAAAGATAACTCGCGGATGATTAATAACCAATTATTAAAATTCACGTTATAAGTTTCTGGGATCCTGTATAAAAAAAAAAAAAAAAGATAAAAGAAAGAAAGAAAAGAAAGGAGAGAGAGAGAGAGAGAGAAAAAAAAAGAAAAAGGGTCGCGGGAAAAATGGTAATCGATTTTTAAGATCACCTTGGAACTTTCGGCCCGTCCTATAGAAGCGAGAAGAAAGCGAACGAGAAAAAAAAAGACAAAAAAAAAAGAAAAAGAAAGAAAGAAAAAAAGAAAGAGAGAGAGAGAGAGAAGCAACACACACCAGAAATGATTATTTATCGCACGTATGTAAGTTGTACTCAAGGCAAATCACGAAGGCAAATACAAAGAAGTGAATGGCCCTAAGGGGCTATTCTTAAATCATAGTCCCTGGAAATATTCAATTATAGCCCGTGCATTGTTTCGTACCTGATGCATAGCCCGGTAACACGTGATCAAGAACATTACTAAACAGTCCGCTTCACCACCATTATATAGAAGAGTTACCATTCAACATGTAAATGTGAACGTCGTTATACATAAACATCTATGTATGCATATATACATATATATGTATGTATACGTCTCTTCACATATATATATATATATATATATATATATATATATATACATGTGTGTGAAGAGAGGACGTGTAAGTTGTGTAGTGTTATAGTGGTATTGGGCCATTAGCAGACTAATAGCTAACCGTTCGAAGGCATCCCACGCAGTTAGCGCTAATTTCACGGTGCTACGGACCACAGCGTTAATTAATTTAGACGAATCGCCGGAGTTACGCTCACCATCTTCTCATTTGCATTAACTCATCGAGAGACAAACCGCAGAGAAACTACTACTACTACCACACCATCGCCATCGCCATCGCCATCGCCATCGCCATCGCCATTGCCATCGCCATTGCTCGAGTTAACTTATTCTATGTATATATGTATATCTGTATAAATAGGTTATGTTCGTTATATACGTATATATCGTAGGAAGCTTCAACTGGTCGTAAGTGATTTTGAAATTTCCCGCGCATTTTTCTTCTCTTTTTTTTTTCGGTCACTTATAATTATAATTTTTTTTTCTTTCTTTCTTTCTT
>NC_057708.1:1314570-1316583 GCF_014466175.1 Vespula pensylvanica | reverse complement strand
AATAATAATAATAATAATAATAATAATAATAATAATAATAGTAATAGTAATATAATAGTAATGTAATAATAATAATAATAATAATAATAATAATATAATAGTAATGTAGTAATAGCAATATAGTAATTATAGTAATATTAGAGTAATAGTAGTAATAATAGTAGAGAATAGAGTAGTAGTAATAGAAAAGTAGTAGAGTAATAATAACAGTAAAGTAGTAGTAGTAGTAGTAGTAGTAGTAAAGGACAACAAAAAAAAAGAAAGAAAGAAAGCAAGCAAGAAAAAAAGAAAGAAAGAAAGGAGAGAAAAATGAAACAACACCCTTCTCCCACCTTCCAAAAAAAAAATAAAATAAAATAAAATAAAAAAGAAAAAAGAAAAAGAAGAACGAGATCGCACTTAGCATAATGTTCACCGCGCCTGTCATTACGTCGACCGCTAACATGCCGGCCTAACACCCTTCCAGATCCAGTAAGCACGCAAAGGATGTGCCAACAGCGAACACTCGCATCAGCTTTCGTTTTACCGAAGGATATTCCAAATGAAAGAAAGAAGAAAGGAAGGAATAAAGAAAGAAAGAAAGAAAGAAGAAAGGAAGGAAGGAAGGAAGGATGGTACTTGTTCGGAATATTGATCGAACGAGATTCTCCATTAAAACGAAAAACGTTGACGATGGGACGAACTTTCTTATCCGCCATCTTTCTTTCTTTCTTTCTTTCTTTCTTTCATTTTTTTTCACCCTCTCCTTCTTTTATTCTGTTTGTTCGTTTGGTTTTTCTTTCTTTCTTTTCTTTTCTTTTCTTTTCTTTTCTTTTTTTTTTTCTTTTCTTTAGGAAGAAATGACGGAAAAGAGTCAAAAAAAATTTTTCTTTTGCATATCTCTCCACCCTCCCTGTATTCCGCCATCTTTTTTTTTTTTTTTTTTTTTTTGTATATTTCTTTTTTATTTCTCAGTTCTTATTTTCTTTAATCAGTCCCTTCCACACGGTGTGTCTTTTAAAATACACACTTCTTCTTCTTCTTCTTCTTTTTGTTTTCTTTCTTAGAATAAATTAGAGCGTGATTCGTAAAAGAGAACACGGTCACGTTCAACGCGACAAACAGAACGCACACACGAAGAAACACAGACACACATATATACATGGTTATATAGGATAGCCACGTATACCGTACATACACAAAGGAGTGAGATTTTTTTTGACATCGTCGAGAGCACTCCGAGAAGATTAATGTCTCCCTATGTGATCCTGTAAACGTTTTGCGTCCATAATGAGATATATAGAGCGAGCACGCTCGCATGTATCTATATGCCTTCTATGTATATATACATATGTGTATGTATATATATATATATATAATTTTAAAAAATAGATAATAAAAAATGGAATATTTGTGCGTCAAGGAAGAAAGAAAAAAGAAAAGAAAAGAAAAGAAAAGAAAGAAAGAAAGAGAACACGTACTTGATCTTACAAGGAAGATCGCAAATATGAAAAATGTGGCGGGAAATTCAAACAAGTTCGACACGGCAATTTGTAGATACCACATGTTCGTACGTAGTAAAACGTAAATATGTCTCTCGAATTTTTCTCTCTCTTTGTTCTTCCTTCTCTTTTTTTTTTTTTTTTTTTTTTTTTGTTATTTATTAATTTTTTTTTTCTTTTTCGACTCTTTTTTTTCGTGATCGAGGAGAGAGAGAGAGAGAGAGAGAGAGAGAGGACTTTTTTTGAGGAGAGTATTTTTTTTCTCAATTTTATTTTTGATTTATTTATTCTTTTTTTTTTTTTGCTTTCTTTCTTCTTTTTTTTCTTTTTGTCAAAGAGATATGTAGTTCGAGGATACTACAGGCATAGTCTATAAATCTCTGGGATGTCTCTCGCGTTAGCTGAGGTGAAGAAACGAAACAAGGACAGGGAAAGAGAGAAAGAAAGAAAAAGAGAGAGAGAGAGAGAGAGAGAGAGAGAGAGAGAGAGAGAGAGAGAGAGAGACAACCCAGAACAGGATTTACGAGTATAC
>NC_057708.1:1302883-1309300 GCF_014466175.1 Vespula pensylvanica | reverse complement strand
TCTCTCTCTCTCTCTATCTATCTTTCTCTCTTTCTATCTTTCTCTCTTTCTCTCTCTTTCCTTCTCTGTCTCTCTTTCTATCTCTCGTATCTATCTATCTCTCTCTGTCTATCTATCTTCGAGTGCGTGCACGCATGCGTGTCACGAGCCAGAAATTCCGTTGGCAGATAAACGAGTTCGAGTTGCGGATAGATATTGCTTTGAAGATATCCAAAGCGGTCGTTCGTATAATCGGAACGATTATAAACGGCTCGGAAGATTGAGCTTAACGTATATATGTACGTATATATGTATGTAGACGTACTGACATAAACACGTACAGAAAAACATTTATATATATATATATATATATAAGATTTTGCGAGTATGTATGGATAGATTCTAAAAAGAGAAGTATAAATAGGAATTAAAAAATAATGAGAGAGAGAGAGAGAGAGAGAGAGAAAAAGATACTGCTTCCTTATCGTAGTTAACAGAAAACGACGCGTTGCATTCCCATTAAATTATACCGCGTAATGACCATACCATTAGCACTCATTTTATCAATAGGATCAAACATATAGGATAGGATCTATAAACTAGTTACATGTATATTTGTGTGTGTATATGTTTGTACGTGTGTATCTTCTGTTTTTGTTTCTCTGTCTTTCTCTTTCTTTGTATGAATGTACATATATACTCATATACGTTCGTACGTACATATACGAATTTATTATTATTTTTGTATATATAATTATAAAAGCAAAAATTTCTAGTTTCTTTCTAATTCATATATTTCTATTTAAAAAATCGAATTATTTATATACTCTCTCGTGATAGTTCGATTCTAATCTTTTATCCGATTAGAAGGGGAAAATAAATTTATCGAAACCTTGTTGCTTTACTATTAACAAAAATAAAGAAAAAAAAAAAAAAAAGAAAAAAAACATAAAGAAAAAGAAACCAAACGAAAAAAATATCACGAGAACTCGAGGAGACAATTATAAATCGATTTTGAAAATCATTCAGAAACTACTTAGCCCGACACACCCATACGAATTTATTAACCTATGCTAATCTTTTCCTTTCTTCCTTCGTTTTTCTTTTCGAAGATAAATAACTCCAAAAAAAAAAAAAAAGAAAAAGACTCGTGATTTTACGAACTGCGAAAGAGCATTTAATTTACGAGATTACGAGAATGTGTTTAATTGATTTTTAATGTCACTTAAAAAACTGTTAATACCGTCGTAAATACAAATCCTTTCGATTCGTCATCCATTTGTGAATGAACGACGTTAGAATCAAAAAGAAAAAAAAAAAAAAAAGAAAAATCTAACAACAACAACAATACCAATAATAATAAAAATAATAATAAAAATAATAAAATAATAATAATAATAATAATAATAATAATAAATGTGTTTCAAAAAGATTGAAAGAAAGACAGTGAGGGTAGATTGGTGAGGAGGAGTGGGGAGGTGGGAGGGGAGGAAAGGTGGAAAGAGGGGAAGAAGAAAAGGTTGTCCTTGAAAACATATCGACTTTCACTAATCTCGAACGGACCGCCTTTCGTCCTTCTCTAATCCTAAAAAGATTTTTATGGGGTGGTTATGGCGTGTGAAAGGAAAAAAAATCTTTTGATGGTTAACAACGTCGGTATAAATTTGGATCGTTAGTATAGTTGTATATGATGCGAGGGAAAAGATATGGATGATACACCAATGAAATTCCGAGGACATTTGAATCGACACTTTGGTGTAAGTGTAAGTGTAAGGGGTCAGGAGTGACCATTAGATTTTGAAATTATTTGTGAGTGGCCAGAACGTCGTCGTTCGATATACGTGAATGAAAAAGGAAGAAGAAAAAAAAAAAGAAAAAGAAAAAATTCTTGAAAAAAGAAAAAAAAAAGAAAAGAAAAGAAAAGAAAAGAAAAATACCTAAGAATTTATGAGGCGTATCTAATCTTCTAATCCTTATCGTTTTCCTCGAAATCGAATATTAAGCGTTATATATATTATTAGATATTGATCATCGTTTGAATAATTATATTATCGTTCTAATAATTTTTTCAAAAGAGGCTCGAGAAGGAGAATGAAACGTGTGTCGTTGTGGATGTGTGCGTGTGTGTGTATGTAGATATTTTATTAGAGTAGAATAATTAATTACGATTGATTATCAATAACGTGGATTTTAATTACAATGAACATTGTGTCGCGATCGTTTAATCGCGAATGATATTTAAATGGTAACGAAAGTTCGAAGGGAAATTAATTATATCGAGTAATTACTGTGATCAGTGAGTGGATTATTAGTCAACGAAATTGTTAGTAATTATAACTTTTTTTCTTTTTTTTTTTTTTTTTCTCGTTTTTTCAATTTTGAGAAATCGATTATTGAAATTAATCATCTCTGCGATTGTACGAAACGATTAAGGAAAAAAAAAGAAAGGAAAAGAAGAAGAAGAATCATTAAAATTTCTAAACAATTTCATTGATTCGATCGATGAATAACGAGAACAGTCAACGAACGTTATCGTTGATTAAAAAAAAAAAGAAGTTTACGAACTTTTAAAAAAATAATTCTATTGATCTAATCATTGAATAATAAAAAAGTGATATAGTCGTCGATCGAGCAAAAGAAAAAGGAAAAAGAAAAAAAGAAAAGAAACACTGTAAATTGGTAAATAATTTAAATAAAACCTACTCGTGAACATGATTACGTACGTATGTATGTATTTACGTACGACGTAGATCTCTTCGTCAAATTAACGAAATCAAAGTAATAATTAGTAAAAATAAGACAAAGAAGGAAAAAGAGATAGATAGATAGATAGATAGAGAGAGAGAGACAGAGACAGAGACAGAGACAGAGACAGAGAGAGAGAGAGAGAGAGTTATATAGCTGTTCTCATTACAAGACGAATCATTTAAAACTTAATAACATTAATTATAAACCTTTCCCCGTTTTCAGGTATAATTTCTTACACGGAGTACCTGTTTCTTCTATCCATTCTGACAAGTAAGTTCAACGTTAATACTTGCGCGGTCTACCAATTTAGTCAAGAGGAAATTACATAGCTACCATGTATTGCATGCATGCTCGCCACAGAACTATGCGAATATGTACACACACATATATATATATATATATATATATATGTATATATAGATAGATATATAGATATATGAATAGATACAGGGTGTCTCATTAAAAATTATATTATCAAATATTGTATATTCAATTTAAACGGGAGTTGTTTGATTTCTCATTTCTTTTTTTTTTTCTTTCTTTTTTCTTTTGAATATAACGTTAGTTCCAATTGTATCATAGATGGCACTTTTCTCGAGAAGTGATTTTCTTTTTTTTTTTTTTTCTTTTCTTTTCTTTTCTTTTCTTTTCTTTTTTCTTAACCTCAAAAAATGTTATTGAAAATGTTAAGAAGAGATCAACGTGCGTATTTGATTTGTCATTTTTTATCGATATGTTCTTTATTACTATCGGACTAACAAGAAATAAATAAATTAATTAATTGATCGATTAAAAAAAAGACTGATTAATGAATTCATATTTTTAACAAGAATATTGATCGCATAAGCGCGATTTGTTAATAACATTGAAAACACCATAATTCGTATTGACGATCTCTTTACGATTATTATTTTAATTCTTCATTAAGTATTAAAATATGTATTAGTATTGGAAAAATTAAAAAGTTGGTACGACTTTGATGTCACGACTAAGGCGACATCTATGAAAAAAGTTGATGTTAACTTCCGTGTTAAAGAAAAAAGAAAGAAAGAAAGAAAAAAAAAAAAAAAGAAAAAAATCCAACAATTTTTATAGAGAAATATTTTTTTTTTTAGAAAATTCATAAATGTCTGGTATCATAAAATGAGTTTATAAAATGAGACACCCTGTATATCTTATATTATTGAGTAAAAAAGAGATAGATAGATAGATAGATAGAGTGGGAGAGTGTAAGTTTGAGTGAGATAGAAGTTAACTATAAGAGAACGGTGCATTCATCTATCTTCCAAGATCAAACGAAGAGAGTCTCTCTCTCTCTCTCTCTCTCTCTCTCTCTCTCTTTCTCTCTTTTACCGATAACACTTGTGTTCTTTTCATTTTAAAATTACAACATCCAGAAAGATAGAGATAGAAAGAGAAGGGTGTGTGTGTATACGTGAGCATGTGTATCAACGTTAGCCATCTTTCTTATTTAAGAACAACTTGCAAACCCCTGTAGTTATGTCGGTTAACGACGTCTTTATTATAAAGTTTTCACTGTCAAGAAACGAAAAAGAAGAAGAAGATGATCCATACGTCGCTTAGGTTCCTTATTTTGCATATTAAAATGATCTCGTGACATTTACAGTGTATAACATTATATTCTTGGTGGTCTACAAGATAGATCTCTATATATATATATATATATATATATATATATATATATATATATTTATCTTTATATTGTTATTGTATTTGATTTTGAAATGGAATTAGAATTAAAATTGATTATTACAATTTTATACACATAAATATATGTATATATAAAGTTATACAAAGTTTGTTATAATATATAAATAAATAATAAAGTTGTATATATATATATATATAATATATAGATAAAATAATAATAATCTTGAATTTTATTATCACAGTTTGGATATAGATATATATTATAATAATATTCAAGATTGAAATTTATTATACAGTATGTAGTATTTAATATTATAGTATAACTTTCATGAAAAGTAATTAACTGCATTATTATATATGTGTATATATATATATACACATATTATATATATACATATACATAAATGTAATTGTTTTTAATTATTAAACTAATCATTAAAATAATTTCACTCGAGACGAATACGAATCATAATTCTTTTACTTCTTTTTCTGCTTTTACTTCTTCTTCTTCTTCTTCTTCTTCTTCTTCTACTTCTTTTTATTATTTTTATTAGTATTTTTATTATGATCAATGCATTCGTTGCAGAGCCGAAAACTGGTTTTCACATTGCTTTCAACATGTTCGATACCGATGGCAACGAACGTGTGGATAAGACCGAGTTTCTCGTGGTAAGAATTATCTAAACGATTTGTTATCTTTAATTATATATATTTCGATTATCTCGAATTATCATCTTATATATAAGAATAAAATCGAATTATCATTTTATTGGTATATAAGAATAAAATATTATAGACTAAAAACGATCGTATCTAAGAAAACTAATAAATTAAATATAATCTTGAAAGATTAAAAAGAGAAAGAAAAATAATAAAAAAGAGAGAAAAAAGAAAAAAGAAAAAAGGAAGTAAGATACGAAAAAAAGATTCTAAACGATTATCTATATAATGATACCGATAGTAACTCATTATTCAAATAGAAGATAATCTTAATTAAAACAAATAAATAAATAAAATATATACATACAGACATTTTTTAGAATTGTTGCATAACGTAATATTTCAGCGTAAATTAGATAAAAGATAAATTGAAAAGAAAAAAAAAAAAAAAAGAAGAGAGAGAAGAAAAACAAAGGAACTAACAAATTTTTAACAATTGTTATATATATATATATATATATATATATAACAATTTTTATGGAACACATAATATATTTATTAAAAGGCTAATCTTGAAAATAAAAAAAAAAAAAAGATTTTGAAAGACTTCTTAACGTGTAATAATAATTTTTGAAAAATGATGAGAATAATTTTGACAAAAAAAAAATAAATAAATAAATAAATAAATAAATAAATAAATAAAGGAATAACAATCATTATGGACAATAATTCTTATATAAAACATATGATTCTAATAATAGGCTAATTTTGAAAATCAAGAAATAATTTTTGATAGGATCATTTTTAGTATGTTTTAACAATATTTCATTATATATATGTATGTCGAATGTTTATCATTTTTTGCATGTCCAGCTTATCATCTTAGAAAGGTATTTTTTTAAACTATATATTTATGTGTGTATGTACCTATATGTGTATGTATGTATGTATGTATGTATGTATGTATGTATGTATGTATGTATGTATGTATGTATGTATGTATGTATGTATGTATGTAATAGGAACATTTGATAACAGTTCAATGAAAGATACAAGAAAGAAGATCTAATCACAAGAACATTTTCTCTTTTTTGCAGCTTAATGAAATTATTGAAATAATTGTAATATCGTCGTACAAAAATTTTACTTGAATCTCGAAGAAGATGATAAGTTTTTTTTATTTTTTTTTTTATTTTTTTTTCCTTTTATATATACATTTTTTATATTGCTCGACTATTCGTCAATTGGAAAAAAAAAAAAAGAAAAAAATCAAGAGAAACGATAATAAAAAGCTCATGTAAAATTTTGTACCAGATTCGACGATTGTTTGGTGGAAGCTTGAAGGAACGTGATCTCGAC